>NC_081413.1:272230853-272321678 GCF_030272615.1 Cryptomeria japonica
TAGATTATTTTATCTTGCTTCAATAAATTAGCTCCAAATCCTTTCCCTTCTGCCAGTCTTTTTGATTTAAAACTACCACCATTTTTTCACTTTGGCTTATTTTTTTGACTTATACCTACCCTCCCATAATTTAACACTTTAACCACTTGTCTTGGCATCCCATCTCATTTAATGATGTGTCAATTTGAAATTTTCTCATTGCTAAATTAAATGGTCAATTCCATGCTTACCATATTTAAATTTGAATCCATTCCTTCAGCTAATCAAGGGAAAGTATGGAGGGGGAACATTTGATTTTGAAATTTGCCTCTATCCATAGGCTTTAATTATTATTTGCAACATTCTTTGCTAGCCTGTCCACTTCACAATTTCCTTCCCTATAGATGTGAGTAACTCTAAAATCTTCTAGTTTCACAATAATTTATTGTATTGGGATTAACCATTTAGCCATCATCCTGTCTGGAGATCTATTATTGTGAATGACATTAATCATTATTAAGGAATCGCCTTCAAGATGAATTATTTTTACTCCAATTTTGAAACCCAATCTCAAACCTAATAAAGCTTCTCATATCTTTGTAATATTATTAGTTCTCACTCTTATGGTTTTTGACTCTTGGGCTATGGTAACTTCTTCCTCATTTCTAGCAAGACATCCTATGCCTCCATCTCCTAGATTACCTTTTTCTACCCCATCAAAATTAATTTTAATCCATCCATCTTGTGAAGGAATCCATTTAGTATTTTCTCTATTATTTATTGATTTCTTTTTTTTCACATTTTGACATTTTTTGTGAATAGCTAAGACCTTGAATTTCTTGACCATTCCTTCATCCCATAGGATGAATGTTAAGCCCTTTTCCATTTTATCCTTAGTTGAGCTATATTAACCAATTCTACCGCCCAATCTTCTATTTTCCTGATAAGAACTTCCATTGGGATTTCCTTGTTCTGAAAAAATTCTCCTATTTATCTCTTTCCAAACTTCCCATATTACCACTGAGGGTGTAATATACCACATAGTTTGAAATAGGCCTCTTTTCCCCATGCCATTCCACATCTGGAATCGATTTAACAGGTGTTGGGGTTTGGGGATATAAAATTGTAATTTGTCCAAGAGTGAATTCCAACATTTAACTGAGTATTGGGAGTCTAACAATAAGTGATCAACTGATTCTACACTCACCTTACATAGGGCACATCTACTTTCTCCTTGATATCCCATTTTAGCTAGTCGATCTTGAGTTAGTACCTTTCCTCAAAGCAAAAACTCCAACTTTGGGTAGGCAATATTTACTCCAAAGTAGCTTACGTGTCCATTCATCTTTAGCTAAGAACATCTCTTTAATTTTATAACCTAGACACACCTTATAAGATCCCAATATTGAGCCACATGCCATCTTATATTGTCTACTTCATCATAAGGAATTATCCACCTTTCTTTTAATAAGGTCGCCAGAGAAATTTTTTGTTCTTCTAGAGCTTGTATGTTTTCCAAGGGTTTCCATCTGCACCATCTCATTCAATTTTCTTCTGTAATTTCCCCATAATATTTCACCTTTACTCCCCTTTTCTATAGAGTCTATCTTCTTATATCCTCTAGATTCAGATGGTTCTCCAATACTTTATTATTATTCCAAGAGTTTGAGAAAAAGGATTCTTTCTCCCCCTTTCCTATCTCCCAAGTAACATGTCTTGTTATGATTTTCTTACTATCTAATATGTAATTCCAAACTAAAGAGCCTCTAGGGGGATCTCTTACTTTGAAAATGTTGATCGAATTGATAGAATTTAGGTACTTCCTTCTTAAAATATTTACCCATTTTTTATCACTATTTATATACATATTCCATACAAGTTTTGCTCCCATTGCTAAATTCATTATCATCAGCTTTCTCAAACCTACTCCTCCCACATTTTTTGGCCTACATATTTTATCCCAAGCTAGCAGAGTTGTTTTGTTTTATTCACTAGTGCCATTCCAAAAGAATCTTTTCACGATTTTATTCATTTTTGTCTCAATTCCATGTGGAATTTTTAAACATGACATAGAATATATAGGAAGTGCTGAGAGCACAAATTTTATCATTAGCAGTCTTCTTGCAGACCAAAGCCATTTACCTTTCCATGCACTCATCTTATCTACATATCTTGAAACTAAGTGCTTGGAATATTATGTTTTATTCATCCCTTGAAAAAGTGGTGTTCCTAAAAACTTACCTGGGAAGTTAGCCACCTTAAGTTTTAAGATCTTGGTCGATTCCCTCGGAAGGCTCGGTTGTGTATTTAGGAAAAATACCTTTGATTTACCTCAATTAATTTGGTGCAATATTTGTTTAGAAGAGTCTTAATATTCCTCGCTTCTGTCCTATTTGATTGACCAAAAAATATTGTATCATCTGCAAATTGTTGATGTGTCACCAAGTTAACACCTGTAACTACCTTAATTCCATACCAATCTCCTTCCTCCCTTATCTTTCTTATTCATTTGTCCAAAGCTTCAACCATAATTATGAACATAAAGGGGGATAATAGATCTCCTTTCCTTATACCTCTACTTGAGATGAAGTGAGCTCCACCATTCATCAACACTAAGAAGGTTGGAGTTGATATGCATCCATCTACCCACTGAATCCACTCCTTTTGGAAGACAAACTTCTCTAGGGTTTCCTTCAATAATTCTCTATCCATCGAGTCATAAGATTTCATAATATCTTGTTTTATGATCATTCATGCTTGCTTAGACTTTCTAGATAAGAATAGCTTTGTGGGCTATTATTATACCTTCCTTAATTGATCTCCCAAGGGAAAAGGAACTTTGATCTTTTGATATTAGTAAGTTTAGAACTCTCTTGAGTCATTTTGCAATAATTTTGGATATTATCTTATAGGTGATATTGCATAGAGCTATCAGTCTAAAGTCATCCATTGTGTTTATCATCCTCTTCTTTCGGATCAAAGCTAGGAAGAAATGATTCATTGCTTTTAGTACTATCTTCTTTTTCCTTGATTCCTCCACCATCTTATGAATATCTTGTCCTACTATCTCCCAAAACATTGAAAGAAACTTGTTGGAAAGCCATCTAGGCCAGGAGCCTTATCAAGATTCATTCTGAATACTCTTGTTTTCACCTCTTTCATTTTTATTGCCTTAAACAATTCCTGATTCTATTGGTCTGTAATTACCTTGGAAATTATATCCAGAATTTTTTTTCTTGTTTCCTTATCTACACATAAATTTTTGTTTAGCATTGTTTCAAAAAAATTTGTAGCCTCCCTATTTACTTCTTCCCAATTTTAAGTTCTCGTTTCATGTGCCCTACCAATCTCCATAAATCTACCACTCTCCTTCTTTGTTGTAGAGGCCCTATGAAAAAAATTGTATTTATATCCCCCTCTTGAAGCCATACCTGCCTTGATTTTTGTCTCCAATTGCATTCCTCCCTTGCCGATCTTTCCAAGCACTCCACCTTTAATAATCTCTCTCTGTCATATTCCTCTGGTCCCATTCCATCCTTAATTATATTTTCATTAAGATTCTCTAATTCCTTTTCTATTCTCATTTTTTCTTGGAAAATGTTTTTGAAATAACTTTTATTCCATTCCTTCCATTTCATCTTAACATACTTTAATTTTTTGCCTAGTTGAAACATTTATGTGCGTTCTTTGAAATTTGCCTCCGTCCACCATTTTTGGATTAGGCTTTCTAGGTTTGGATCTCTAAGCCACATATTTTCAAACTTGAATGGAATGCCATATGGGAGTTGATTTTGAAACCAAGACATTAGGAATAGGAAATGGTCAAATCCAATGAGGGAAATAAGAGAGAAATCATAGATCTACATTAGATTATCCGAGTTGCCAGTCATCATGAATCTATCTAATCTTTTTGCAATATTGGTAAATTCTTTCCTTCAATTAGTCCATGTATAAATGCTATTTTTTGCCTACATGTCCTAGAGACTATTTCTATCAGTAAATTGTTGGAAATTATTTTGAACTATTGTTATTATTCCGAGCCCCCTTTTTTCCAAATTGTTTCTAGTTGCATTAAAATCCTATACCATCAATATTCTCTCCCCTGCTAGTCCTTCTAGCCTATTTGATAACTGTGACCATAACTCCTTTTTCTGCATAGTATGAGTTGGACCATAGACATTGATTATAGTAAAAATCTCATTAGTTTGTAATATTTTGCATTTACTTTCTATCCACTATATGTTCTCTTCCACTATTGACACTTCCAATTTCCATGGGTTCCATAAAATTCCCAGCCCACTTGAGGCTCCATTAGAATTTATAAAATACCCTTTCCAATGTTTCCATTTATTTAATCTCCTCTCACTTTCCTCCTTTTGTAGCTTGGTCTCTTGAAGAAGACACATATCAACTTTTTCTTACTCAATTTGGCGGTTGATTAAGTGCCATTTTTTATACCCCTAACATTCTAATTTATGATCTTCATTGTGATTTGGAAAGGTTAAGCCGCTTCCTGAAATTTTTATTAGTTTTACTATTCCTTTTTTTTTCTCTTGGATAACAAAGATATTCAATCTAGATTTGTTTGATGTTCTCTTCACACCGTTTCATTAAAAAATCTTACGTCCTTTTTTCTTTGCATTGATTTGTTCTAGCATCATGTCTTCAATCCTCAATGCCTTTATCTCCTCCCAATCTCTATAATCATCCCCTTCATCATCTCCACTTGACCCCTCTTTGCTTATTCCTTTCCCTTTTTTTCCCATCTTTTCTAGATTTTGAAATAAAGTCACCATTCCTTTCTCCTCCCCTACCACTTGTTGACTTTCTAATGTTTGTCTATTATCCTTATATCTTACTTCTTCCAACTGTGGATATATTGTGTGTCTTAAGTCCTGGACGTATCTTTCAGCGGCACAACCGGTTCTACTCTCTTGTCTATGTCTTGCCTTGGTTGGGGATTGGTATTCACTCTATCTGTTTTGTTTCCCTAACTATCTTCAACTAATTCTATCATTTGGTTCTCCTATCTTCTTCTTTTGAGGGGGCTTCCTTGTGTATATCTACTTAATGTAATTCCAGTTCCTTTTTCCACGTCTTCATAGTTGCCATATAATTCTATCTCGTTTGAGGTTGAGTGTAATAACCCACTTAATCCAAAAACTCAACTGATTTTTTTTTTTTTAATATATAAAAATATTGATTTCTTATTCTTACTTATTATTATTATTATTTTTATTCAATCACATAAAATTTAATTACAAACTCTAAAGTATAATTCAATTTTAATAAAACAATTCCTAACTAAAAATATATATATATATATATATATTTTAAATAATTGACTCAAAATCTTTTTTAATAATATAATAATAAACTTAAATCTACAAACAAATTTAGAACATAAATTTAAATAAATTATATATATATATATATGTGTGTGTGTGTGTGTGTGTGTGTGTGTGTGTGTGTGTGTGTGTGTGTGTTTATATAATATATATTTGAAGGGAAATTTACTAATTTATTAATCAAGGCAAGATTTACTTCTTTTTTTTTTTAATTTCATACATGCACAGGGAATAATATCTTTTTTTTTTTTTTTTAAAGCCAAAGAGATGAATATGTTTCTAAAAAGTACAAAGATGAACTTTCTTTTCTATAATGCACAGAGATGAATGTTTTCCTAAAATCCACAAACATGAATATTTTCCTAAAATCCACAGAGATGGGTATTTATCTAAAATACATAGAGATGAATATATTTCTATTTTTGTTTTCTTTATTATGATTTTAGATTACTTTGGCAATAGATTTATTTTTGTTCAAGTTATTCTAATATATATATTCCATTATAAAAAAATCTTTTTTTGTGTAAAGTAAAGAAAGTTGATTGAGGAAAAGATTTTAGATTAAATAATATTTGAATTTGTATATGCATATTTTTAAAGAAAACTATTAACCAATTTATTTCCTACGTGCAGAATAAAAAAGAAGATTTTTTTTTTCTTTTTTTGGATAGAAAAGCAATTTATTACATGTATTTGATTAAATCAATTAACAAAAACTGAAAATGATTTCCTTGCAAAAATCTGACATGGATAAAAGAGATTTCTTTCAAAAAAATAAAATTAAAATATAAACTTTCTTATGTGCAAAATTTTGAAAGAGATGAGAAGAAGATTTTCTTTGAAAAGAAAAAGCAAGCAATGAATGTGCAAGAGGGGAACCTAGATTTGAATGAAGAACCTTGTTGACCTCCTTCAAATCCTCCTTGAAGCTTGGTAATTATCTTCTCCAAAATCCTGCAACATATCTATAAAATTTCTCCTACAACTAACATGGTATAGAAAATAAATTCATAAGAATTTCAAGACTACTTTATCATCCAAAAAAATAATGAACTCCCTTTTTGAAAGATTTGCATACATTATATAGAAAAGATGCACCAATTCCACTATCAAGGTAATTAATTGAAAATGGAGGTTCTTTTTCTAAAATTGGTTTCATGCAAAATTGATTGATCACTTGGTGGAGATACATGCAAGAATATGCAATTTGAATTTTACCTCTAGAAGCTTCTATTTCCTCCTACAACATGTGCTAAATTAACATATTGAGAAAATAAGAATTTTCAAAATTAATTTCATGCAAAATGATTGTTGTCATAGTGGGGGTTACACTTGACCATGTATTTGAAATTCAAATTTGAATTCTCCCCCAAAAATGCATTTTGTAACTCCTTTGTCATAAAAATGCCATGAATAGAATTAATCTTGTCATAGAATAATTTTGTAACTCCCATGTCATATATTTGCTAAATATAATATTTATTCTTTAATATTTAAAATTTAAAATTTCTTTTCTAGAATCTTCTTATTTCTCCTACACCATGTGCTCAATTAGGATATTGAGAAAATAAGCAATTTTCAAATAAATTATGACCTCATGTGTGTGTCAACACTTAAATTCTTTTTTTTATTTCAAAACTTCAACCTCATTTCAATTTATATTTTCTTTCTAACATTACTCATAAAATTAATATAGTAGTAGTAGTAGTAGTAGTAGTAGCAACAGCAAGTCATATCAAGGTCCAAAAAGAGGCTTATGACATTGAGATTCCATCTTGGATTTTTTCCCTAGATATGAACCATTTTGGAAAATAATCATTCCAAATTTTAATTTGTTTTATTCCATTTGCCCCCTTCTATAACTATTTCTAGAGCTCGTTATATATTTCCAAATCCACGTCAATTTCTACACATATCTTTTCTATATCCTATGTTTTCTCATTTAAGAAATTCTTGTCTACTCCTATAAATGAGCCCAAACCATCTCCAATTGTCATGATTTCTTCACCACTCCAGTATTTAGCCGACAAGCCCACCAATGAAATCCATTTTAGAGTTTTGTTAATCCTAAAGCTCATGGAGTCAAAGTTTGGGGTCCAGTTTGTTTATCAAACCTAATACCTTTAACAAAGCTAGGTCTATCATTCAATATCTCATGGTTTAAATATAAATCTATACATTCAATCAGAAAACAACCATTTTGGAGGGGTCGTATGCATACCTTTTCTAGGCATTTCTCTATCCACTACTTGACTATTTCTGCCAAGATCTCTTCTTCTTTTTCATCTCCTCCTCATTTGACAATTAGGGCTAGGTCCTTTAGTCTGTTAACCAATGTCATTGTCAGGTTTGAGGAATGATAAAGATTTTTCTGCCCAAGTATTTTTTCTTCCATATTTTCTTTTGTAGGATTTTTTGGTTCTCCATTCCATCACGATTCTTCCAACTTCTTTCATTGAGGGCCTTTCGAGTTCCATTTAAGCCTCCCCTCATATTCCAACCATGGGTAGATTTTAAGAACTTCTTAATAGGATCTTCTTAGTTTTATTTGTCATATATTCTCCTCTTAGTCCCCATTAGACTATATTTTGAGTGTATCCCGAAGCTCTAATTATTGATCTTTGGGTTTCCCCCTATAAAAATCCTATTTTCCCTAGTAGCTAATAGGGCCATCTTTGATTCATGGGAGGATCTTTCCCATACTTCTTATTTAGCGGCCTCCATTTTCTACTTAAACCCTTCTCACCTCATCTAGGGAAGGAATCCCCATATCTCTTCCTTCTGCTGTTAGGACTTAGGATCTGTCTTCGTTTTGTCTTCTCATACTTTTGATCTCGCCTATCATTTCTGCCTTCATTTCTTATTCTCTAGTCTCCCTTTCTCCATTGCCACTCTAAGCCTTGTTAAATTTGTCTGTGGTGTCTCTTTGAAATCTGTGTCTCCCATTGCTTGTAGTTTCCAGTCACATGCCCTCTTTGCACGTTTCGCTATTTCTGCCATTTTTTGCAAGGCCATTGTTTGTGTCTATCCCTTTGTTAGTTATTTTAGGATAATCCTATGTAACTTCAATGTTGAGATCTGAGGAAATTTGTACTCCATAGAACTTGCAATATTATACATAGATGCTAGTGGCTTTAGAAATTATTAACAAATTACTGTATACACTTAAAAATGGTCTCAACAAAATTAATTGAATAAGCAATTATTTAATTAATCCTCCTTCCGAATTTATTTGAATTCATAAGCAATTTGATTAAATTCCCCCTTTCATCTACCTATTAATGAATCTAAGGATCTATCTAATTGATTCATTTCAATAATCCCCTTTGATTAATTAATTCTCCTCCATCAAATTCATTTCTTCTAAAATCCTTTAAATAATTAAAACAAATCAAATTCATGAGTTGTTGAAATTAATTAGCCTTTTCCTATTATTTGAATTTTTAAATTCAAATTCTCCTAACTTCTAACCACCTAACCTAACCACTCCTAAACCTAACCCATTCCATCTAACCCCAGGTTTGCCTAACCCCATCCTATCTCACACATCCTAACCACCATTTCCCCTTTTCTTGGACACTTTCCCCTCTCATGAGCAAAGCTTCTTGACACTTGTCACCATAGAGATGGCAAATGTTCCCTTTAATCCAACCTCTTCTCCAATCACCTCCAATTTAACCATTAATATCTTCAGATTCAATCTTGACCATTGATTCATGCCACCTCACCCCTAGCCTTGGAAATCCTATAAATAGACCCCATTTTGAAGTTCAAAGGATCCCGAATCCCATCTCATTTTTCATCTTATGCATTGTTACTATAGGCAGCTAGCTTTTAGTTTATCATTTTAGCAATGTGATCATGTTCAATTTTAGCTTAAAGCTTAGCTTATTTCATAGCAATATCATAGAATCATATAGATTAAATCATTATCTCATCTAGATCATACATCTTCATCATTTAAATCCTCCATTTAAGTGTAGTCAAGTCATTGGATTTTGCATAACCAGATCTGAGAGCAAAATTCATACTTGCATTTACTAGGAGGCAATAGATCGGTTAGTTATGGTTTACCTTTCTTTGTTTTAAATTTTCTAGCCATGCTTGTAATGATCTATTGAATTTTTTATGTTTGCAGGTATAGGTACACTTCACAAGCATGACAATTACAATTGGCAAGTGTAATGTATACTTCACCATAGAATTATCCATGCCCTTGGGGTCGAGGGAGGTCATGCAAAGGATCCTTGTAACAGCCCTTGCAGATGCAATGGTAGCCTTCTATGCATCAAGAACCTTCACTCTGTTCTTTTGCTCCTCCCTCAATATTATAATGGTCTCCCAAATTCATCAAATGCCAACACTATCTCTTGGTGTGCATATCAAAGAGATGGAAAAGTAGATTGCAGTTGTTAACAATTCTAGAGAGGGCATTCAAATTTCAAATTCCTCCATGTCTTTGCCAAACTAGGAGCTAAGGAATAGGTCATGGACATCCATTAAAAGCATAAAGGATGCAAGTTCCCTCATAGACATGTGTGTAAAATATGAAAGTGTAAACAAGGCATGTGAACTATTTCACAAAGTGCCTCAAACAAATGCCATCATTGTAGAATATTTTTGAAACAGATTGTTTAAAAGGCGTTGTTTACTTTTAAGTAAAAGAAAGTGGCAAATTTAAGGCCAAACTCCTCAATCTTCATCAACATCTTCCCTATATCCAGGAAGGTCTGATATATATATCACATTATACAACAATTTCCCCAAATCTCAAGCGTAAAACCAGTAATTTGATGCAGTCGATGACCATGCATCCTCTAGTATAGAGTTAAAAAATTAAAGCTCTTTAATTCTAGATTTTATAAATAAGCCTTGTTAGAAGTTGTCTTACACAAATTTGGACAGTTTGCAACCTCTACATAAGAATTGGTGTGAAAAGTGCTAATTACATAGATTTCAAGTTCTCTTGGTTACAATTTAAGAAGCCCCATTTCCTAACAGTGTATAGATTTTCATTGTGACCTAATGAACTGGGCAGCATGTTGTAATGGTACTTTGCCATCTATATGAAAGTTAGCACGTTCATATTTGTTATGGCATTCCACTAGAGATGTTTTTATCTTATGGAAAATGAAAGGTGTCGATTAATTACCAAATAAAAATAAAATGTTTATAATTAAGTCGTGTTTAGTCTTGACTTTAATTTGTGAGGACATGAGAAAGGATGTAATTAAATATTTTTTTAATAATTTATTTCAAAAAAGTTAAAAATATATATTGATAAAAGTATTTTTGGAGAATAAATAATTGTCTCTTCTTTAATAGAACATGATAAATATTGTCTTAACAAATAATTTAATATTTTATTAGAATTATTAACAAGTATCATGTATGCCATTCTATAAGATATTTAGTTAATTAAATTAATCTCATTGTGATATGGAAGGTCACTTAGACCTATTATAGACACATTGAATTATTAGAAAATTCTAGGTTGTCTTAATGAGTTTTGGGTTTTAAATGAGTCAAATTTTATGTCTAAGGTTGTTTCCTTGGAAAGGAATTTTAAGGTTTTGAAAGTGCACTATGTGCCTTTCAATGATTTTGATTATAAAACTATTGCAATTTTGAGGATGATAAAATAATCTATAATTTTAACATATGATTATTAATATATATTATTTAAAATAATCATGTGCTATATATAAATATGTTTGAGAAAAATATTAATAATAAAATTCTCTTGCACATCACCTTGTTTATGTGTTGATAAAGAGGTTTCCCATTAAGTTCTACATATCTTCTAGTATCACCTATAAAAAACCTCATAATGCATCATTTTATTAAAAAACTTACTAATATAGTCTATCATAAAATAGACCCAAACCTGAGGATACTCCTCTAATACTTCCACATGGCCAATAATACCTCTTGTGCATACTGGTGTAACTCACTATAAATCTCCAAATTCACACTACTCTCAATTGAGAGAGAACCTCCTTAAATATAGGAGTAAGGGTGACTTCACTAGTCATACCTACTGAATAATGCCCATTCACAAATAATTAATAATCTAATAGTTATTAGATTTTAATTATTTCAAATGGGATTTGCTTATAAATCATATAATATATAAGGTTTTATAACCTTATATTAGAATATTATATATAATTTTCATAAGGATGTGACCCCTAATAACATTATGTTCTAATAAATTTTAATCTCATGTAAAAAAATAATATCTAGAGCTATAAATATTTGATGAGATTCCTACATATCATACTTTCTAAAGATTTTTGAAGGACATTGAACATTTTAGGAGATTAAATTCATTGATGAGATTCAAGAAGCATGCCATCACTTTTTTACTCTTTAAAGGATGAATAACAATTCTGCATAAAGTCAGAGTAATCATCTTGCAGAAGTTGTTGCCGCCTACCATGGTCTAAGCATGGCATCTCAATTGAATTATAAATATGTCTGGCTCGAAGGGGACTCTAAGAATATAATTCAATTTCTCAAGGGTTCCCAATTCCCTTCTTGGACTATCCAAAGTTGGATAAGGGATGCTACTAAAATTATTGAGTCCTTCGATAATTGTATCATTTCCCATGCCTTTATGGAGACCAAATGCGTTGTTGACTATTTTGCTAATATGGGGGTCCAAAGTAATTCTAAAAAAGTATGGACCAAGGAGGATATGGTGTCATCAAATATCTTGGATTTGATGATGTATGATAGGCTACACACTTGTATGGGAAGCATTGATTAGTTGATATGGCAAATTCTTTGCATTATGTTTTTTGTGCCATCTCGCCCAACTCCCATGCTTTTTGGGTGTTTTTTTTTCTTGTAAGGACTTTGTTTTATTTATTTTTCTCTAATTGATAGTGTGAGGAGTAGAGATTTTATAGTTGGAGGTGATAGAAACCATCTGGAGCCAATAAGTTGTGAAAGGGTAAAGAAGAGTGCTACTATTTGGTGGATTTTGTAGAAAAGGGATGTTACTCCTTACATGGAAAGGGCTCATGGGTATGACCATAAATTGTTGATACTTTTTGTTAAGAGCTAGAAGGAGACTTATGTCTTAGTATATGGCAAGAAGGTAGACCTCATGAAAGAGATTATCTTTAAAAATATCGGTATGCCAATGAATGGGAAGAAGGTATTCAAAGATAGAACGGCCTCAGAGGAAGCAGTGCAAAAATTTCCCAAAGGTAAAGAAGAGAAACATCTAGTTAGGAAGCCAAAGAGCATCTTTCAAATGAGCTCCATCAAACCAATTTTGGGTGTTGTCCTTAAGGTACTAATGTAGTATTTCTCCCTTGATGATCATTTTACCAATGTTTTTTGGGCATCATTTTGTGTTGGTCAACCATTTTGGATATAAGGATAGGATCTCTTTTCATTTTTATCCTTTATATTCTCTGAATAGGATATTAGAGATTTTTAAAAGAACCCTAAAAATCCTATCCTGCATGAAGGCCTTATAATGCTCATCATGGAACATATAAAATCTTTTTCGACCCTTCTAAGAGTAAACCTGAGCTTCTATTCCTCTCCTTCAGTAGATTCCTGAGGATAAAGGTGACAGATCGCCATTCTACACCAATTGAGCATTGAGTCTTCCTACCTTAATTTAAATAAGGAAAACCATGATGATGTCCTAGGTCTTGCTAGGGATGCGTCAATGGAAACCTTCAAGATGCATAAATGGTACTTCCATGAAATCAAACAGATGAGCCTTAAGACTAAGCTGATTCAAGCTAAGTTGGATGAGGGTGTGAAGGATGGTGACTAGTGGGTTGATAAAGAAGGTAGAAATATGGTTGTGTCTCTTCAAAAGGTTGTGATGGATGTGACTAGTTTGAAATATAATTTTGAAGGACATATTGTGGCTCTATAAACAAAAATGGAGGATATCAATGCTACCGTGGTCAATTTCAGCCACAATGTAATTAAAGGGTTTGTGAGTACTATGAGAATGCTAGTGGGAAAATTTGAAAGGTTTCATCAAGGGAATCCTCAATTCATCGACCTAGAGGATAGAAGAAATCAGACTGACATTGCAAAGGGCAAAGACCCTTGTACCCCTACTAGGGGCCATTTCAAGAAGGTTGTTGATCAATCACTGAATGACTTACAAGACATCAAGAAGCTTGCTTAGGAGGCATTGGAGTGTTAGGCTAATGCTGCTGAAGCTCTAAAGAGCCTCAATTAACTTTTTTATTATGTTTCTTCTTGTCTTGGCCTTTTACCTTGCTTGTGGTCTAGTCTCTTTTCTTTATCTTTTGTTGGTTGTCGGTTTAGTTCTATAATGCTAAAGGTGGCATTTTATAGCGTTTCAAGTCTCTTCAAAACTTGTTTGACCCTTTAATTAAAAATGATTCTTCATAAAATCATTTCAAGAGAAATTACCAGACTAAATGTTGAGATTTTTTATTTTCCATTTTTGTTTCCAATAAATTCTCTTCCTCCTAAATTCCTCAATGGACTATAAAAATAATATAAAACCAAAAGAAAAATGAAAATTATTCTTCAACTAACAAGATATCATAGGCACTAGTTGTAATATTCTTAAAAAAATAGGACAAGTGGAAGTCTCACCATTAAAGAAAACTAATTTGTTTCCCTTTTATTGAGGGTTTAATGACACCACATCATGTGACTTAGCAATTGGGTTACCAACATAAGCAAGATGTTTGGTGTGAGATCCACCATTATTGAGATTTTAACTTTTACAATCCCAATTGTAGTCCGTGACCCTTCATAATTTTTTAAAAGTAGAGCCTCAACAAGCGAAGTCAAGGCCATATTATTTGCTTGCTCTGTCTTTACTGTAGTGCATCGATACTGAATAATATAACAGCTACATTTTGGCATGGTTTTCTTCTTGAAATCAATGTACTTTAATCTCGAAAAGAGAAATGACTGATCTTGGAATTTGAAACAACTATCTCAAGTAAGAATCTGTTAATTCACATTAAATAAATATATGAAAGCAAACACTGCACAAATCAAGTACAACAAGAACATTTACACAATGTATTTAATCAAACAAAATATCTCCAATTGAGCTTGTCATTTCCCACTCAATGAAACATCAGAAATACGTGTATATTCTCGATTACAAAGCTTGTCTGTGTTGTAGTGGTGAATGGAACCAAAACTCACGACAAAGAAACTGGCCGCCAACCTTAGAAAACACTTCAATCTCAAACTGCTGATGACTGCAACATGGAAAAAAACACCATTGTGACCTTGTTCGCGATAAGGTATCTCATAGGCGACGTAGAGCCAGCTATTTCTCAATTATAAGAATGAAGAAGACGATAAATTTCCACCAACAATCATTGATAAATGATAGATTTCGTGAAGGGCGTCCAACGTGACTAAATTTAGAAATGTTATTTTAATGTAGCACATAATCTTAATCATGTTAATTTCCTTATAATGGTTCCTTCTCGTAGTTGTTGAATTGATACTTAATTTCCATATTAAGCATCTTCTTCTCTGATTGCTGGATTTTTTCTGGGATATAATAATTTTATATTCTTGATAGCAAAGGTAAAACACAATCATTTTGAAAAAAATAAAACATTGAAACAAAAGCCAAACTAAGTTGTGTCACTGGATTCTTGATTTTGTTTGAATGTACAACTGCATTTTTTAAAAATTCATTACTCTTTGTAAATTATTGTTTGAGGCCAAATTAACTTACTTGAAGCTCTATTTATTGGGAAACTGTGCGGCCTTTTTCCAAAGCTTGAAGCAGGTGTATACCCATTACCCAAGAGCCTCGTTTCATTCAATCATGGCGAGCGGATCAGACTTTAAGAAGGGGTTTTGGACAAAAGAGGAAGACCGTCTTCTCAAACAACATATCCAACTTCACGGCGAATCTCACTGGAGCTCTATTCCTAAAACGTCAGGTCTGCATACGAATACATTCTTACTTTTAGTGCTAGATAATTGAAATATCATTGCCAACAAATTTATTTGCAATATAGCTTCTTTTTCTTACATTTAAGTTAAACATTTGGCTGAATTAAAGAGATCATACCTATTAGATGTTTCTCGCATTATTAGTGATGAGTGATAAATTGAGTCATTCTAAGGTGATAATTTTTTTATTCAGGTTTGTTGCGATGTGGTAGGAGTTGCAGGTTACGGTGGATGAATCATCTTCGCGCCAATTTAAAGCGCGGAAACATTTCACAGGATGAAGAAGAGCTTATCATAAGGCTTCAAAAACTGCTTGGGAACAGGCATGCCCAGAAACACATTTATTTTGAATTACACACTCTAACAATCTATATTAATTTTATACTTGAGCAATCCATAAATATCCCGTGATAAAACAATTAAGTGTAGACTAGATTTGGCGTTTGCAGATGGTCATTGATTGCAGGTCGGATTCCGGGAAGAACAGACAATGAGGTGAAGAATTACTGGTATAGCCGGTTGAAACATAGGGTACTCGGCAACAAAGTAATAAAACCTTCGGTTACCAGATTATCTGCTAAACGTTTAAACGATACAGCCAAGTCTCTGCCCACAGAAATTGAATCTGCAAAATGGAAGGACGCGTGCATAGAAGCACAAGGCCGGCAGGATATTTTGCTCAAGTTGGAGAAGAAAAGGAGGAGCCATCCAAATGTGATGCAATTGAAAGAGATGGGTATCTGTCTGAGGTATCACCTTGCAATTTCTATTTGTTTGAAGAGTCGAATTTCCCCCTTCACTTGTGTTATGAACAGCAGAGTGAGATAGAACATTGGTTGTGAGTGGCATTTGGCTTTTGTTTTCGGTGTCTGCATTAGGTAGTTTCAGATTTATTGCTGTGTAAACCTTCTGTACCGAAATAATATGGGTTCAATTAGATTCACTTCTTTGGTGTTGATCTTCAATCGAGTCGTGTCTCATCAACCTAAACAAAATAAGTTACTGTACCAAACCAAATCTGCCAACTATGGAAATCCGTAGACACGTAGCATCAGGTTCATAACATTGACATCAGAACACAATCGTAAAAAAGCCCTTTTTCGCTAGCCATTAATGTTATCCATTGCATCCAGCTACTCACAATTATGTGAAAGCAGCATTGATTATTTGCCACTTAAGAATATTTATAAATGTTAAAGAGTGTAGCGGGATCTTTCTATTTCACATCCCAAGAAACAGATCATAAACACTTTTATGAGTATCATATTAAATATTGAATAATAATAATAATAGATCTAGAAGATTAATAATAAAGCTGGCTGGTGGGTATATCTTCTATTTAACAAATAGAAGTAAGAAATATATATAATTAAAGAGAATAAAATTTAATGTATTTTTATTTCTATTGAATATAAGTTATTCTATTAAAAGGAGGGGAGATGAATTCTTCTAAAATGTCTTATTGAGTGAATTTGAGCATTGGATCGAGTCATTTTAGACAAACATGAGCACACTCAATCTAATGCAAGCAATAGGATATGATTATTAGATCACAACAAGATGTATATATATGTCAAAAAAAAATGAACAACTGCCATCTAGAATAGTGGCATGCAACTCTCATATTAAGGTTTTCTAATTTTCATAAGCTATAATGATTCAACAAGCCCTCCATGCAAGAGAGAAACACTACAAATGGGATTAATCACGCAAAACTTATGAAAGTATTATCCATTCCTTAAGGAACTTCTCACAATTACTAAGCATATAATCCAATTATGCCTATTTAATATCATTAAATTTACATAATCAAATTACACGGATACTAAGAACAAAATACAATTTAGGAACTTGAGTCACCGACCCTAATGTAATCATGCAACACAAAATGCATTGTACACTATAGGCAAATGTTAAATTATATTATCATGTTTTTTCCCATTTTAGGAATACTATTATCCCATTCAAGACTAATATCGTTAAGTCAATTTAATCATGGAAGACATGCAAGCACAATTAGGACCACTCAAGGGTCACAGTCATAACCCAAATCTTTTTTCTTTTTTCAAATACATATTTATTTATGATTTTTAGTTTATGAATGCAAAACAAACATGAGTAAAATGAAAACAAAACTACTTATTATATTTCATTAATTTATTTGGAGATATGTAATTTTAAAAATACTAATAGGTATTTATATATTTCTTGAATGTTATCAATAAAGTGATTGTGCTATCTTCCTTAGTTACACTACTTATCATAAAAAAATCAAGAATTATGCCTCACTAGTAGGTCTATAAGAACAGTTATTGAAAAAAGAAAAATAAGAAGGTTGAATGAACTAAAAAATTTAAGGATCATTTGATAATAGTACCTATTTTTGTTTTCACTAATTGGAACCATTCATTCCTTATGCAAGTGGCTGCATCTAAATCATCTATCAACGTATTATTATCACAATCAAGGGGTAAGAAAGGTTGTCCAATTTTTTTTTGCATGTAGAAATCTTGTGGTGCCTAAAAGGAACTACACCACAATGAAACAAGAAGCACTAGCCATGTTGTTTGCATGATAAAAATTTAGGAACTATATTTAGCACTCTCAATTATATTATAAAATAATCAATGATCCATTTAAATATATAATGAACTAACTAGTTATTCATGATCACATTTTTGGATGCTCATGCTATTCTAGGAATTCTATTTCAAGGCAATTGTTAAGCTAAGGAAAGCTAACGAGGGTCCATATTATCTATCAAGTATTGAGATAGGAAATGAAGGACCAATTGAGTATGTCTTTCCTAGTTTGTACAAATTTTGGATGAGTATGTTCTTGCCAAAGCTAAGTCATATACTACATTTTTTTTTTCCATCAATAAGTATTTGGTGGAAAGTGTCAAGGAATTGTAGAAGAGATTAAAACTATGGGCACTCTCATACATTTTTTATTTCAAGAGGAATCATATATTATTATTAAAAATGAGACCATAAATGTTTTTATTCTAGAACATGAGAGATGAGATGCATGGTTAGAAGTGCACAAAGGTATATCAAATAGATGGAAGACCACTCACAAAAAATTAAGATGTTTTTTGTTTGAATTAACATCATTTGAGAAATTGGCTATTAATTTATAGATCCTATAATTTTACCCAAAAAAATATTAACTAGTTCACATTTTTAAACATAAAGGTTGTTCCCAAACATTCCAAAATGGGTATTTAGTAAAATTCATAAAATGCAAATGAAAACCAAGCATTAAATAAACACATGGGAACATACACTTCACAATTTTATTCACTATGCATGGATCTAGATAATAGATTCCAATTTAAATCATGATTTCATAAGTATCCACACGATATATCTTGTAACTCAAATCAAATGAAACAAAAACATTTAAACAACATTTTTACCCAAACTAATTTCATACCTTATTAACCACTATTGAGAACTTGCTAATCACACACAATAAACATAAAAAAAGTATGTGTTTGTTTATTGCAAAGCTTGTATTTGTTCTGGTGGTGAATGAAACTAAATCTCACCACAAAGCAACTGGTTGACAAGAATATGAGATTATGAATGTTTTATACTACGATTTGAGAGACATTCTCAGCATAAAGTATATCATATAATTGAAAAATGAATCACAAAAATGATATAAATAAACACCATTTGAGAAATGAATTATTAGTTTATAAATCTATCATTCATTAAAAAAAAGTAACTAACTAACGTCACATTTTTAAGCATAAAGATTATTTACAAACATCTAAAATAAATATTGTAAAACTAATAAAATGCAAATGAAAACTCAAACATGAAAATAAACATTCAATGAATTTGTTCACAATGTATAGATGATTAATAGAATTCAATTTAAACCATGATTTCATTAATATACACGATATATTTTGTAACTCGAACCAAACGAAAAAAAATGAACCAATCATCTCCAATCTATCATTAAGTTAAAGTTTGTTCTCTCCCACTCAATAAAACTGCAGAAATATGTGTATTCGTGATTAAAAACCTTGTCTGTGTTGTGGTGGTTGATGGAAACAAAACTCACGACAAAGAATTCTGATAAGGAATTTTCTTTTGGGATTTTACAATTTTATATTCTTGATAGCAAAGGTAAAACACAACCTTATTGAAGAGTGCTTCAGTGAAATTACAAAATAATAATAGAAAAATGCCAAACTAAGTTGAGTCACTGGATTCTTTATTTTGTATGAATGTACAGCTGCATTTTAAAAAAATGCGTTGTTACCACCACTCCCACGTCCAAGTTTCCCCATCAACTTTACTCCTCGAAGCTTTAAAAACTATTGTTTGAGGCCAAATTAACCTAGTTGAAGCTATATATTGGGAAACTGTGCTCTGGACAAACGATGTTTAGTACCGTCTTCTGGGACAAAATATCGAACGTCATGGGGAAGGTCACTGGAGTGCTATTCCTAAAACCGTAGGTCTGTGTAGGTGGGCAGAGACAGAAGAAAAAAAATCAACAACAATGTGCTACGGCAGACAATAAAACTGGTTTATGTATTGCCTGCATGAAAATGATTTACAATATGCTTTTATATAGAGACAATAAGAAAACTCTAGAACCTATGAAAGAGCCCACAAATACAAATTATATTTACAATAATCCATCACAAAGAATATTCTAGAAGCCCGATATCAATAGTAGAAATTATATTTATATTTCTAACACTCCCCCCCTAATTTCTATTATTAACAACTAATTACATCAATATTTATAATGCTCAAAATTTCTCTCAAATAATTAAAAGTTCTTGTGCTAATGCCTCAAGGTGAATATATTTGCAAGTTACTGGACTTTGATCTGCAATATTGTAGGATGATCTTTCCATTGTTCACCAACTCACAAAATGAAGTGATATCCAGTGTCAATCTGCTTTGTCTTCTTGTGAAAAACATGATTCTTTAAAAGTGTCATGGTGGACTTGTTGTCACAATAGATTGTAGTAGACTCCTCTTGTTCATGAATTAGATCCTTCAAGATTCTTCACATCCATACTGCTTGCCATGCTACTAGTGTTCCTGTCACATACTCTTCTTCTGCTGATGAGATTGTCACTATTGGCTGCTTCTTTGATGCCCATGCTACAACACCTATTCCAAGATGTAATGCATATCCAAATGTGCTCTTTTTGTCATCATTACTTCTTGCAAAATCAATAATCTTTTTCTTGCTTGCCAATGTGAGTTCTTTGGTGAATCCATGAATCTAGAAATCAAACTAACTCTATACATTATATCTGGCCTAGTTGCAATGAAATGCGTCAAACTACCAACCAATTTTTGAATATAGTTGAATCAAAATTTCTCACATTATCTTCTCTACTAAGTTTTGTGCCTTTGCCACAGGTGCAGAAGCTGGACTGCAATTTATCATTCTAAACCTTATAAAAACATCTTTTGGATATTAACTTTGACAAATGAAAAAGCCCTTATCATTTAGTGTAACTTCAATACCAAGAAAATATTTCATCAAATTCAAATCTATCATCTCAAATTCTTTCTTCACTGTAGATTTAAACATGTCAATAGAAAGATTACCCATAAAGATCAAATCATCAACATACAAGCAAACAATCAACTTCTAACCTTGTTCATTGACCTTGATGTATAGTGTAGGCTCACTAGTTCTTATATTAAATCTATTCTTCAACATGTATGAATCAATCATGTTGTACCATGCTCTTTGTGCTTGCTTCAATCTATAGAGTTTCTTCTTCAACCTATAAAATTTGTTTTCAAAGCCTTTTATGTAACGCCCCACCAGGAAATTGTAATAACCCACTTAACCCAACAAAATTTGAAACACTTTTTTTTTTAATGTTTAATTTAATCATTTGTGTTTGATTCAATCGCATACTCTGGGCATTCATCCATCCGAGATGAGAATCTAACCATACGGGTTAGGCATCTGTCCATACGGAATAGAAGGTTTCATCTATCCAATGCGGGATATGCATCTACCCATATGGGGTAGGCATCTATCCAATTGGGATAGGAGGTGCTCTGGCCAGAGACTTAGACTCATCAAGACCATTTGGGTCCTGAGTCACTCACTAAGTACTACACTCCCCTAATAGGAGTGCACCAAGGTCGTCGTCCTTAGGAGAAATCAAATAACATAGTGCAAGCTTGAATTCCGCCTCGGGATTTGGCTTAAAGCCTCGAGAAGTCAAGCGAATCTATACGGGATTCCTTCCAAGTATGCATTGAATTACTTTTTCTTTTATTTCACTATTTTTTTCAAGTTAGGATTCTTCTCAATCCTTCTTCTTACCAAAACCTAGACCCCATCCACGAACGCCTGAGTACTAGGGACAACTCCATCCCTAGACTGCCTACATACCCATTTCGGCATGAGATCAAGGCATGGAGTATGTAGTTCTATTTTCTAATCTATGGTTTGATGTAAACTATTTGGTGGGTACGCAACCCTTTCTAGGGTCAATGTCCCAGACAGTTTCTCTGTGGTTGCTACCCACGATGGTAGCACTTAAGCAAAGGCTCAAGATGGCCTATTACTTGTGGCCTAAAACAACTAGATCCTAATACCTATCATAAGCATCACCCTTGACCCAATTGTCAATCGTCAACAACTCTTTGAGATTAAATCAAATTTATAAAAGTATTTCACTCAATCAACCCTAAAGGGGTTTACTATGGTTTAATTCAATGGATGTAAAATCATTTAAGGATTATCTTATTAGATTATCGATCCAAGGGGGATTACCCTCCCCTTGGATTTTAACTTCCAAGTGTCTCTTATTACTCCCCGACAATTTATAGGGACAATGCCACAGACGTCATTGATGCAGCTTTATTAGGTGTTAAGTGTGGTAGTTCAACATGACGACATTACCCGTAAGCATGACCCAGAGGCACCGTAAATACCGAACGTTGCTAGGCTTTTGTTTTCCAACTCCCTTTGTATAGTTTTCTAACTAAAAGGCTATGAAAATTTTTAATTAGTATCATGCTTGAAACAATTATGAAATGAACGTGCATAATTAGAGATTTGCAAAACGTAAATAATTGAAATAACTACTTCTAGTTGTTTTTTGAACTAGTTTCAATTTCTTTACAATATTATAAGGAAGTAACTAACTATAGCATCCACTCAATGTTATATTAACTTAATCCTATCAACATCAATTTCTTAGAAGTGAGCTAATGATTTCTCTATAATTTACTCCAATTTAACTCCCTAAGTGGTCAAAAGGGTAGATTACTCAAACTCATATTAAAGTGATAATCCACTTATAACTTATTTCATCATTCAAGCTAAGTTTCCTTAAACATTCACAAAAGATGAGTACTAGAATTAAGATTATGCAAGATGAGGTTGAGTTTAACAACATCTTGTGAAAAGATAACAATTTTTATTATATTTTCATTGCTAAAACTATTTGCTTTTCAATAATTTACTTACATCTTAATTAATACAAAAGTTCATCCAAAATAAATTATACCCTTTTAGGTTGTATGAATATTCAACTATGAAATTCACATCTAATTTCTAAACACTAATTAAATTTATCTTTAGTTACTTGTAATTTAAATGTGACTTCTCCCTTTTTCTAGTCTTAAGGTTCTTTTGTAACTAGAAGGTAAATGTTTTAGCCTTGTATACTATATTTTGAAATTTAAGAAACAATCTTCTCGAATTGAGGGAAAACTTTTAACTAAACATTATTCCATATTTCTTGAAGTACAAAAGAGGATAACTATGAGTCTAACACATTCATTGGACATGTAAAATCTTTAACCTTTAATTCTTGCACCAATCGGAAATATTACAAGCGATTTTGATGACTCATAAGTAAGAGACTTAATCTGAATGTATTGATCTATCTACTAAAAATTTATCTGAGGTTAGCTAGTGATTCTTAATGAAGAGAAAACAATATATTTTTTTAATAATTCCGTTAACTATGCAAAGCTTACCAAGATGCATCATAAATACTTTGTTTTCCTAATTCAAACTAATTTATTCAATAAGAAGGTTTAACCACTATATTAAGGTAAAGTGAGCCTCTTGATGTTGTTTATCCATCTAACTCCCACAAGTATTAGTTAGTCATTTGCCTCTTGCAAAATTACTCTTTTGATATCCAAAAGGTTGTCTTATCCCGCATTAGGGAGATAATAAATTCTAAGAAATTTATTGAAGGAAAGGTCCAAAATTTACAATTTAATTCCCAAATAAATTTTAATTGCCAAATATACAAATTAATTTAAATAGGATGAAACTCTTACAACTATTAAATATAAATTAAGTCTAATGATATAAATCCTAAATTCTTAATTCTAACAAATATATTTTAAATAAAATTATAATTAACACCCAAATATAATTTATTTAATAACAAAATTAATGTTAAACAATTCTTTTTTTCAAGTATTAACAATCAATATTTATAAGCTGATAAATCAATTTTATATTAACAATCTTTATTTATAATCTAATTTATAAAAATCACATACATATTATTATATTAACAAATCTTTATTTATAAACTAAATCAATTTATTATATCCAACTCAAAAATATTTAATAAAATTTAATACAATAGTGGACGAAGTTAGGGAAGGGAGTGGGGAAGTGGCCCGCCACTTCCTACCTATGGTTTACTTCTATTTTTGAAAAAGACTTCCCTATAAAACAGCCCCCTAAAAGCATTCATTGTTGTTTTATTTTTTTATTTAAAAAATCAACATGCTAAATAGAAATACATGCTAATATGCCTATATATATATATATATATATATAGTTCAAACATTTTGTTTCCTTATGAATTATGCAAGGATAAATCATATTAAATTCAACCAATGAAAATGTAGAGATTATATGTGTCTATTTATTATTATTTATATGCATGGTTTTGTATTTTATTTATTTTCTATTATATAGAGAGACAAAATTTCTTGATCTTGTCTTCTCAGAAATTCTAAACACAGGAACAAATCACGAGATATGAATAATCTAGAATTTTGTAGATTATGTTTTTGAGAGGTAAAGGGATTTTTTTTTTTACAAAGAGAGATTCTCACAATTTCTGATTATATACAGAGACAAAATTTTCTGATCTTGTCTTTCCAGAAATTCTAAACACAGGAACAAATCACCAGATATGCATAATCTAAAATTTTGTAGATTATGTTTTTGAGAGGTAAAGGGTTTTTTTTTTTCTTTTACAGAGAGATTCTCACAATTTCTGATTATAAACAGAGACAAAATTTCCTAATCTTGTCTTCCCAGAAATTCTAAACGTAGGAACAAATCACCAGTTATGAATAATCCAAAATTTTGTAGATTATATTTTTGAGAGGTAAAGGGTTTTTTTTTTTATATTATTTACAGAGAGAGATTCTCACAAATTCTCTTGAGAATTAAACCAGGGAGATGGATTTAATTTTGAGATTAAAGAATTTCCACAAAAAAAAAAAAAAAAGAAAAGATTTTCATAGAGAAAAAAAAAAAAAACTATTTCAAAAGATTTTCATAGAGAACTTATTTTCAAAAGATTTCCATAGAGAGAAAGGTTCTAACAAATTTTACTTTGAGAAAAAAAACAGAAAGAAAGAGACTCTCACAAATTAAATCTTGAAAAAAAAATAAAGAAACACAGAGATAGATTTCAGAGGGTTCATTTTGAGAAAAGATTTTGAAATTTAGGATTCCTCTAAGAATTTAAAGTGAAAGATAACACACAATCTCATTTCTTAAATCCATATTATTTCCTACTATGAGTCTAGTTCGATGAAGGAAAAAAAATTAATAGATTTGCAAGAACTACTTAATTTTTGATAGAATAAATAAGTATGTGGTTGAAATTATTTTCCCTAAAACTACTTAAAATCTACTACAGAAATTGCATGCATGCAAAATAGAAGAAGAATTGGTCTCCTACCCACAAATTCCTACAACAACAAAAAAAAAATCATGCGTATAATAAAATCCCCTTCCTTTTTTCATTTGAAAGAAAAATAACAAGTGAACAAGGATCGAACCTGGATTGAATGAAGAACTTGTTGAATTATTTGCCTCCAAATCTCTCATCTAGTATTCTTCATCTCCTCCTTCTATCTTGATAAAATCTCTTCCAAAAGCATTTGGAAAATCCTATCTTCTACCATACAAAGTAGTCACAAAATCCTACCACTTCTAACATGAAAAAAATAAAATTCAAGAATGCTTTCATCAAAACTATCCTCCCCTATTTCGAAAACTGAAATCCATTATATAGAAAGGGAGTCATTTTCACACTACTAAATGATTTAATTGATTAGGGATTCCTTTTTCCAAAATAAACTCCATGCATAATTAATTATTGACAAAGTGGGGGTAACATGCGAGAAATGGAATTTGAAAAGCTTCTTCTAGAAACTTCTCCTTTTTTCCTATGGCATGTGCTCATTTTTTATTTTAATGGATTTTTTTTTTTTTTCAATTAAGTTTATGACCTCATGTGTATCACCACTTATTAATTTATTTTTTTCCTTTAAAATATTTCAACCTTTTTAAAATTATAATTTCTAACTAACATTACTCTTAAATTTAATAATGAAAATAGTGATAATAATAATCAAGTCTTGTCAAGTTGGAAAAGAGGGTTATGACAGAAACCCCGAAGGATTAAACTAAAACACTTGAAAAATAGTGTAAATAATTTTTTTTTAAACATTAATAAACTAAATGATACATTAAGACAAACATTGCATATAATTTGCACAAACAGAAGGCTTAGCTTAAACTCCTAAAGGGTTTCCTAACATGGTTTACATAATTAGGCTAAACATTGCTTAAGGTTAAATAATCCACTTAAGATAAATTAATCATTAAAAAAACTCAATTACACTATACAGTGATTGTTTCATACAATTGCATTGGATATCATTAGCATTTCTATGTTTCATTCATGATGATACTTTCCATTATATCACATCGGTGATTCTAATAATATATATACATTTAACCATCTAATTCTCATCAAATACATTTATTTTACATTACAAGATTGAAATAATATTATATTACACTTAACCACTAAGTCTCATAAGAATACATGATGTTTACATTAAAATTACATCTTTCCATGAAGGCATACATAACAAATGACACCACTAACCTTATAAGCCCTGATAACTACAAACATGATCCAAGAAAGAAAAATAGGATCAACTGGAAATAAGAGATGCTCGAATCCAAAAGAGCAATCGGAGCACCTGTGAAGCCAACTCTCGCAAGAAGGAACAAACACACCCGATGGAAAGTGGCACTACCACTTGATCATGTGGCTCAAAAAGAACCACCCCACTGTGCTAGGAGATAGAAATAAGACCTACTAAAAAACTGCAAGGTATGCACACCTGACATCAGGTAATCTCACATAAAGCATATACTCACAAACATGACTCCACAACAAAACTCATGGTGATATCAACAAGGCTACATACTAGTGACCATAAGGGAAGAGTGTCATCACATAGCTTGGAATGGTTATCCCGGGAGGACTCCATAGGCCCCGGCCCCCATCTTGGGTTATCCTGGTAGCCTCTCCTGAACCCTCGGCCCCATCCAAGTCTCATGCAGACCCAAACAATCATTTCATGAGGACAAGGTTGTTGGTTTGTCATTCCAGGACTTCCCAATTCATCTTGAGTATGTACAAGCACTCAACCATGAGTGGGGTACAATTAATCTTAATTAATATTTAAGCTACACAAACCCCTAAAATATTGTTAGGTTATCACTTACTTATCCAACTTTCGAAAGGTTATCCTGCTAACATCTTTGGGCATGGCCTCCACTCGAAAGCCACTCTTCCTTATGACACTACACAAAATTTCCAAAATAACTCCAAGGAAAAAGTACCAAAACCAATTTACAAAGGGAGTTCAAAACAACTAAGAAAACACTTAGTCATACAATCCCTTGCATATAGGTTTAACCAACTGGCAATATGGTTTACCCATGAGACATGGCCACCAAGGATAAAGCATCAAAAGATGAAATCTACTAATACTAAAATAACTTGCATGATGAATCAATAAGAAACCAAACATAATGAAACAAACACCATCATTGATATTTGAATATAAATATGTTTTTCCCATCGAATCCATGTTGACCAAGTTTGACTATAGCTTCTAAGTTTCAAAATAAACCATTCATTGACAATGGTTTTCCAAATTCAATAAAACTTCAAATTAATAATCACTAAATCCATATAAAATTCCAAAACCTCCATATACACATTAACTCATAAACATAAGTATATATAATTACACACACACACACACACACACACACACACACACACACATATATAAATAATATATATTTTTTTTTTATAAAACTGAAATTTCCCATTTCTTGTTTTCCAAAAATAATGGGAAGGAGGTGTGGGGACCACGCGATGGTCCACCCCACAGACTGGCCCGTGGCTCCCCACGACATGTGGAGAAGCCACAACCAAGGTTGTGGCTCCCCATAGTCGTGGAAGCCATGACTGTGGGGAAGCCACAGTCGTGGCTCCCCATGGGCACACCCCCCATGCCCCCCAAAACAATTTAATTTAATTAATTAATTTTTTTTTTTTTAAATAATAACAGCTAAAAAAAATTAAAACATGCCCAAAACAAAAAAAACATAGAGGGAAATTTTAATAGCATAATCCTTTTTTTTGAAAAAAAAAACATGAAATTTTAATAACATAACCCCTAGATTTCTAAAAAGAAAATTTAAACAACACTTCTCCAATCTGGGTAAAATTAACAAGAATTTATTTTCCATTTCTGAGCAATATAACTGTTAGAGTTATCATGTATTAGCTAATAATTATTTATTTAATTATTCGTCTATTATCCTCTACGCTTAAGCTAAACTTAGGCATTTAATAATATGGTACGTATTTAATAATTATTCTAATTATTAAAGACACTTTATCCCTTTATGGTTTCTTTAGGGTTGGTAATATCCTTTTATAAGGATTGGAATATACCTTTTTCACTCAATTCCCTCTCTGAATGATAATATTTTTCTTCTGAGCCATCATTGCTTTTTTGCCTCCATTCTTCTCTTGTGACAAGTATTTTGTTTGTAGGTGTTCTTGGGATCTCTGAATTTGTATTTCTCAACTTCTTCATGGTATAAGAGCCTACATCTGCTGCTACTTGTTCCTAAATTTTTAGAAGATTTTTTGGAGGCCAGGGTTTCGAGTTTTTTCAGTGTTTTTATTTGGATATGGGGTGCTTCTTTGTTTTTGGGCATTTTGGGCTCAAACAAACCTTATCGTTCAGCTCAAAACACCCAAAAACCACCATTTTCATATAAAATTTACCCAATTTAGACAACTTTGGCTCTAGCATTTTTTTCTCCTTTTTTTGCCCTTATTGGGAACAAATTTCGAAAAAAAAATCAAAAAATTAAAAAATATATATTTTGAGGCAGTTTTACAACAATACCAAGGCCTAAATGCAAACATTTTTTTTTTTTTGTGCTAAACTTTTTTTTAAAACTATTTTTTAAAGAACAAAAAGGGGGGGTCAGTGGCCTCTACAGGTCCATATGGTCCACAACATGCCATGGACCCTCCCCTCCGGTCCCCATGTTGTGGTGCCTCCCAACCACCGACAGTACCTCCACCACCTCATGCATGCAGCTTGCCTCCTTCTCGTCGCCACCACCAAGGCTCGAGCCGCCACCGTCTGAGCCAGCTGCCTCCCTACTACCGCTAACGCCCAGGCCCCAGCCCGTCGGCCATCGACTGCCCTTTTCCAGGATCAATGCCCTTTCGATTTTTTCCGGCAATAGACATTTTTTCAAGCGGATGATTTTTTTGGGCAAACAGAGAATATTTTTGGAATTATTTGCTGATGTCAGCATGATGTCATGTTGACATCAATGGTATGGAAGGTTTTATATGGCTCCTGAGACCCTCTTTGTGCCCTAAAAGAGGGTTTATTTTTTCTTTTGGTCTAACTTGGGCATACGATATCTTTTTTGGGAAAACAAGATATCGTTGGAATGCTGGTTTTGTCTACTTTCCATATTTGTGGGTTTCAACACCTAATTTTTTTGATGGTACATTCTATATCCATTTGAATTCAGAGGTGTTGTTTTTAGTCCTGAGCTCGTATCTTTTCACCAGGTTCTCTATTTTTCATGATTATAGTGGTGTTGTGATGGTTTTTCAGAGCTCTTCACATCCATCCATGCACTTTTTTCATATTTTACTCCGGCTATATTTTATTCAGTTTTTTGTGTTTTTCACACTCTAGTGAATTATTTGGACATTTGAGCTCCTGAAAACTTCTCGTTTGGGTGGAATGACTTGTTGTTGGTTTTTCTTCATGTATTTCTAGCCTTTTGTCTTCTTTGAGCATTGTATAAATCATTTTGTAATTATTTTCTTTTTTTGCAAACACACTGAGATAAAGTGCCACTACGTCTTGCATGCTTGGGATCTTGCACATCTTGTACCTTATTGTACTTGCACTCTATTATAAAGTGTCATGGGGAGGTTTGATGTTTACCTTGTTTGTCATCTACCTTTTTCATGTGAGTGTTCCTTCCATGACATTAGCCTCATGATGTGTGTCAAGTGAGTGTTCCTTCTACGACACTAGCCTTTATATGTGTTTGTACTTTCTAGTGCACTCTGAATGTTCTTGGTTCTTTGTCATGAAGTTTTTCTTGGCATTTAGTTTCAGTGTACTTGCTACCTCTCCCTTGTCAGCATTATGGGGGGTTTTCTCTCATTGGTTGTTGGTTCTAATTCTTCCTTGGTTTGTTGGAGTGAGCTATGTATTCAGTATTTGTTCTTATGTACTAGGCGGATGCAGTGGCTAGTTACCTATGAATTTTGGTGAGATGGATCATTTCCCATATGGAAACTCTTTCATTCCTATTTTTGGAGGCAAACTTCCATCTTCAATTGATTATGTCTTCAGACTATGGTGTTTTTTGCCATCTGTATCTTCGAGTTCAGTTGTTTGCCTTTGTTTTTCATCTTATTCGAGTAGTGTTATTTGAGGGAACTCATGCATATTACAGTCTTCTCTACCTAATCATCTTCTGTTTTAGTGGAGGTTCTTTAGATCGATAGTTATTCTTCAACATTATTTGTAGATTCTTCATGCTTCAGTGATTCTTCTGCTCTTCTTTTGTTCCTATCTTTTGGAACATTTTCTTGTTTGGAGGCTTCTTCAGTCCTTCACTTGTATTTCATCTCTTTTTGGCGTAGAGTTTTTTCCCTTGAGGTTTTCTCTATTTCTCCACTTTACATAGATCTTTTGTACTTGGGTACCTCATCGGGCTTTGTTGTTGGGACCCAAATTTGCCTTCGTCATGTAGTTGCATTTTTTACTTCATGCATTTAGTTTTTTAGCTACTCCCTAAGTTCATATTAAGGGGGGGTGTTAGAGTTATCATGTATTAGCTAATAATTATTTATTTAATTATTAGTCTATTATCTTTTACGCTTAAACTAAACTTAGGCATATTTAATAATATGGTAGGTATACTTTATCCCTTTAGGGTTTCTTTAGGGTTTTACACCTTTAGGGTTGCTAATATCCTTTTATAAGGATTGTATTGTACCTTTTTCATATAATTCCCTCTCTAAATGATAATCTTTTTCTTTAGAGCCATTATTTCTGTTTTGCCTCCATTTTTCTCTTGTGACAGGTATTTTACTTCCAGGTGTTCTTGGGATCTCTGAAGTTGTATTTCTCAACTTCTTCAATAACCAATTTAATTTCCTCCTCTTTCTCTTTGTATTTCTTAAAAGAAAACATAAAATATTCACAGAACAAGAAAACCCAAATCAAAACAATCCATTTTCTGAGATTCAAATGAAAAAAATTAAACAACTAAATAGGGAGTTTTTACTTCCAAAATAAACTTCCAGCACTTCTTATTCCTCACAAAAATTCTCAACAATTTTCCTTTACTAACAAGCATATAAAAATAATCATAGAGAATTTGTTATGAACATTAAAATTTAAAAATGCGGGTTTAAAATCCAACCTTAAAAGCTTTCCTGGATGCATAGTTGGAGAAGAATTCAAACACTATCCCAAATCAAACCCTTCCCAACTTCTTCCACAAATCCAGCAAAATCCTCAATCCACCAGAGAGAGCCAATTTTTTTCCAGAATCAAAAGGAACTCCGTATTTTGGAAAAATCCCTCAAATTATAAAGAAGTTTTTTTTTTCCAAAATATTTATTAGGTCAAATTCCTTTTTTTCATGAAAATTAAAAATTAATTTCTTTTCCTCAAACAATACATTTGTATATATATATATATATATATTAATTTTCTAATTCTTATTTCCTCACATACTAGAAACAACAATTTAGACATTTAAAATACATAAAGGTAAAAATGACTTTATCCTTCTTCTTTTTTAAAACAAATGAAAAAGAAATAATATAAAATTCACTAATAAATCAACAATCAATTTTAACTAGCCAATTAAAATAACTAATTAATATATTTAACCACAAAAGTGCCCTTAATAATTTATTTCTAATTTAATTTCATAAATGCAATATCCATTAATTATTAATAACCATAAGGTATTAATAATTAATTTCTCATTAAAAATCATAATAAAATAATTTAAATTCACAAACGTATAACACGCAACTCAACAAAACAAAGTAGAGACACAACCCACATACCAATGTAGGGAAGGTTGACAGACGACTAACAATTCTCACTATCGAGCAAGGCTAGGGATGAAATTTAGGGCCTTAAGACTATCTCCTCCACTTCCATCTGATTAATTAGGTATGATCATACCTATGGAACCGGGTGAAGTTAGTATCTTATACCTGTAATTCATGCATCACCAAACTACACACACACACACACATATTCAAACATAGTAGACACACCGACAAAACAGAATCATGATGTTTCATGTCTCACCAAAGTGGGTGAAGGAAAATCATCTCCTCACACCCCCATACATTTTCCACACATGCATGATGACATATACTTAATGCATCTCATGCATAAAGTAAATGTGTTATTCCATGCTTAGTAACCCAATAATAGTAACATCTAATCATCAATAAGGAAATAATGCGTAAACAACATTCACTGAATCTCAAATCAAAGCATAAACCAACATAGCATAATATTTGAATAAAATATCACCACATAGTGTATCCACAAATATCCACTAAAAATTCAACCATGGTCAAAATAAGTATCTAAAAAGTCTGATCGAGGGAGGCATACTACATATTATCTCATAACCTGGTGGCTGCTCCACATAAAATTCTTCTTCCAAATATCCATTCAAGAAGGCTAATTTGGCATTCATTTGATAAACCTTCCAACTGTTTTGAGCTGCAATAGCTAGTACCATCCTAACTGTATCAAGTCTTGCTACATGTGCAAATGTTTTATTATAATAAACTCCCTATTCTTGTGCAAATCCCCTAGCTACTAATCATGGCTTATATTTGTTAGCTTCTCCATTTTCCTTATACTTAGTTTTACAAACCCATTTCACACCTATGCACTCATTATCTTTAGGAAAATCAACTCATTCCAATGTATCATTATTCTCAATAGATTCCATTTTATCATTCATTGCATTAATCCAATATTCTTCCTTAATTGCATCTTCAAAATATATAGGATCTTGAGAAAATAAAACATTGTTTGATTGCAAATCTATTATATTTCCTTGATCATAAATCTCTTTCAAAATTCTAGTCTTCTTGCTTCTAAGCTTTAGTCTCAATGATGCAAGTGTAGGATTTGAATTATTACTTGCTTGTGAACTTGATGATTCTCCTTGCTCAACTTGCCCTTTTGAGTTTTCTCCTTGTGGACTTCTTGATGGACTTCTTGATGGACTTCCCCCTTGTTCATTTGATTGTTCTCCTTGTTCTCCTTGGTCTTTTTCTTCTTTTTCATCATATGGTATTGGTGTTGCACTTGTAATTGTCTTGTCTATATTGTCATCCCAAGATTCTTCTTCTTTGAATACAATATCTCTACTTATAATGACTTTCTTGTTTATAGGAATAAACAACTTATATGCCTTATATTGTTCATCATAGCCAATAAAAATGCATTTTTCACTCTTATCATCCAATTTACTTCTTGTTTCCTTAGGTACATGTTCATATTCAATATAACCAAATACTCTGAAATGAGAAACACTATGATTTTTACTACTCCATGCCTATTGCGGAATCATCTCCCTTACAATCTTTGTTGGACTTCTGTTCAAAATATAAACTGTACAAGCAACTGCTTCATCCCAGTACTCATTAGGTAGATTCTTGCCTTTCAACACACTCCTTTCCATCTCCATTATTGTCTGATTTTTTCTTTTTGTAACTCCATTTTGCTAAGGTGTATACCTTGTAGTAAATTGCTTCTTTATTCCATGATACCTACAATAATCCAAAAACTCATTTGACTTGTATTCTCCTCTTCTATCTAATCTCAATACCTTTATAGAATATCCGCTCTGTTTCTCAACCAATGCCTTCAACTCCTTGAACTTGTCAAATGTCTCAGATTTATATTTGAGAAAGTAAACCCATGTTTTTCTACTAAAATCATCAATGAATGTTAGAAAATAAATGATCCCCCCTAATGATGGTGTTTGCATTGGACCACATAAATTTGTATGAACAATTTCTAAAGTTGGCCATGCTCAATATGACATTCCTTTTGGAAAAATTTCTCTATGTTGCCTAGCCAAAATACAACTTAAATACAACTTTCACATGAACTCAGTGGTGCTTCAATGGGCAGTAAACCTCTTACCATATTCTTCCTTTGTAAAAAACACAATCCTTGTAAGTTTAGATGAGCATACCTCAAATGCCATACCCATGCTTGATCTTGACATGATTCCTTCAAACTTTCTCCAATCTCCTCCATCATTTCATTTTTCATCTAAAGTTAGAACATTCTATTATTTGTCATTTGAACTTTGTAATCACCTTGGTACTTGGAGAAATATCAAATATAGTGCAAACATTATTCATAAAAGATACTATATAACCCTTTTGAATAAATTGTCCCACACTTATAAGATTATGCTTCAAATCAGATACAAAATAAATATTAGGGATAGTCTTCTTACCAAGCTTTGTTATCACATTAATTGCACCTTTGCCCATGACTTCAACAATGTTATCATTACCCAATTTGATTTCTAATTTGATTGAAGTATCCAAATTCTCAAATAAATCTTTATTTCCAGTCATTTTATTACTACACCCACTATCTAGAAACCAAATATTACTTGAAAGTTTTCTTGAGCTACATGGCATGTAATGAACAAAGAACCTGAACTACTCTCAAAAAAAATTGCATTTTTCTTTCCCATATCTGCTTTTTTTTTTCGATATTCATTGGCAAAGCGACCATACTTTTTGCAATAATAACACTAAACATTTGATTTGTCATACCTTTGTGATGCCTGATTGTTATTGCGTCCCCTTGAGCTGAAATTTTGATTTCTCCTTCCACCTAGATCTCAAATCTTTCCTTCTTCTCTTTTGTTGCCCCCTTTTAATTTTGGAGTCACCATCCAATTTTATTTTTTCTAAGTGTTCCTTACCACTTCATGTTTCAAGCTTCGGGTCATGAGATTTATGAGTTTTCAAAGTCATGTTGCGCGATGTGTCCCTTTTCAAAGCTTGCCGCGGGGTTAGAAAGTTCCAAAAGTATCTGATTGCCCGATCTCTGGTTGTCATGTGCTTCAATCATTGTAGCGCAGGTTGTAAAAATTTTGTAAGTCCCAATTGTAGTTTTCTAAGTTCATGATTTCCTTGACTGAGCAACTTGTCAGTCTCACCTAGGTCTTGGGGCATCGCCTTTGTGTCAAGTTGTCATATGGACTAATGTTGCTTGCTTTGTCAGCAGGAATAGGCCGAAATAAAGGATCATTTTGAAAGGCAAACTAAATGAAACATTTAAGACATGTCACATCACTAGAGGACACAAACGACGTGGCAGAAGGTTTTTGAACCAACTTTCATTTTTGAGTTTTCACAATATGCATCATCTAGCTTGTGTCCATGTAGAGTATGATACAAAATTAATGGGTGGGTGTGCGAGATGTGTTAATAGAGAAATTGAACCTAGAGACAGTCCTGTAAGAGCTGGAATGAAGTGAGAGAGCTCCATTATGGGAAATAATTTTTCAGTGTGGCTTGGCTTTTGCAGCCGATTTTTTGTCCATTGTTTCCTACACCGATTGAATTATTGCATGCTCTGAAAGATACAACCCAAAGACACAATAAATCCAAGTAGAAGGTGGTAGGGTTGTGACACAGATCAATTCTGAAAGCGTCTCTTGTGCTTTGTGCCCTCCTGACATGAAATCCTCTGAAAACATGTATGTTCTAGCTAGCGAAGAGTATTCTGAAGGCATGGGGACAGGTGTACAAATTGCATTGCCAGAAATTGGTTAAAGTATGAAAAAGGAGGTAAGTCTCAATTACCCACTAAATTAAAAAGAATGCACTTTAAGGATGAAGTTGCAGAGATTCTAGCCCTCTTGCACAGTGTTGTAGGGAATGCTTGCGCTGATTCTTTTGAGTTTTGGATGTGCCATTTTATTCTGGTGATTTGTGCTCCTAGGTGTTTTATTGACTGGGCCTCTATCATTAGCTATCATTTGCATGAACAATTGTAGAATTTTTGTCAGTCCCTTGTTTTTCATATGTGTTCATATCTGATTTTCATCCTAGCTAGTCAAGAGCTTGCTTGGTTGGGGTTGGAATTGCATCATCCTCTCCCTACATTCGCACCCATCTACCAAAAATTTCCCTAGCTCACCATGCGTTAGGGTATGCAAGATGTTTCTCATGTCAATGATGCATTCTTGATGGGTATGGTTAAAAAATTAGAAGAAAAACCTAGCCTACAGATTTCCCATGACTCTGCTACCTTTGTGATGAAATTTGGGAGTTTCTACACCCAATTTGACAGGTTCACATACCTTAGAATTGGAGGTTTTGTGAAGACCCCACTAAAGTTGCCTCGATTCCCATCTAATTACATTGTGCTTCTAGAAGTTTACCGCTAGATGGAGCTATTGTAAATGTTAAACATCTGAACATGGGAAGGAAAGGATACTCCTTCCCATTTTCCATAATTCATTTTTCTTGCAAAATAAATAGTGTTGCTAAAGTCGTGGGAACAATTTTGGAGAAGTTTCATTTTCTATCTTTGTCATCTAGAAGTAGCTTTGATAGCAAGGGATATGTGAAGTGCCATTTGTACGGAGCCAAAGGTTACATGCATCAGCTCGAGCTTGAAGATTTCTGGGAGGATTGTCGGGATGATGCTAAAGTTTTTAAGAGAAGTTTCACAAGGCTCTCTCTGCAACAAATCCTTACTTTTGGAGTTTCCTCCAATGTTCTTGATGATGTGGTTGAATATGAGGTCATTATTGACCCTGAGTTTCATACTCTTGCTAACACAAACCCCCAAATAAATTGATTGGTCCAAAGAAGAGGTCTCAAACCTAACGGCTCACACTGCTCCAGTGTTGAGAAGGGCATATGACGAGTTAAATGGCAAGTGGAAACAACAGTTCGGCTCCTCACAAAGCCAAAAGTCATCATCTCATAGAGAACAAGGGGTGGTGTCCTTTTCCCCCTTTTTAGTGTTAACAACTAAGTCTGCAGATAGGTGACCAAATTGAAGATCTCAATCAAGTGGCGACGGGGAGAGACATGAAGAAAATGCTGCCAAACTGAAGCCGACCTGTGAGCGGGATGATGGAATTGTGCCACCCAAAGGGAAATCTCCCTTGGTTGATTCTAAAGGTATTTACCAACAAATAATTCATGATCATTATTTTTCTGATTTTCTTGAAATCCCCTCCTCTTCGGTACAAAATATTTCCAACACGGTTAATAAAGAATGAAGACTTGAAACAACCTCTCGAGCATGGTTGAAGACAAAAGTAGAAAAGAAAAGAAAAGTGTTCACCCCTATTTTGAATGAGGTAGATACAATTGTACTGCTGCTACAAAGTTCTTGCAAGCCTAAAAAGGCTAAGCGAATGTTTCAGATCAGCTCCTAGAAATTGTCAATCCTATCAAGGATATGAATGCAAGTGACATAACAGAAAATAATTATAGGATCAGTCATGTGGATATGGGAACTTCTACTTTAGAAGGGGATGTCTACCATGCCAACTTTTCAGTTCATGCATTGATTAAAAGGGCTTAGGAACAAAACAGAAAGAACCTAGAGTTGCAATCCCAAGTGCAGTCATTGAAGGATTTCATTTCATCTATTATAAATCCTACTACTGGGGAGACTTCAAGTTAACATGTGCAGCGACTTCATCTAGATATTGTGAAAAAGATCAAAGGTAATTTGGGATATGCTAAAGATTTCACTGAATGGATAGATGAAATGTATAGAGTTGGTGTTAGTTACATTACTAAATTCAGAGTGTTATGTGTGAACATTTGGAATAAAAGAAAGGAATTATTAGCTAAGCTACAATAGGTCAAGAAAGAACATGGGAGCATATTTTTACTTTCAAAGAAAGTTACAAAGCTCACGTCATTGAACCACACCACTCCAATGACTGAGAAACTGGTAGAATATCCTAAGGAAGTTGATCTTACCTGGCGTGAAGCTTTGGAATGGAAGGAGAGAATCTATCGCGACTATATCAATGACATTGATGATGCTCTAAAATACTACTTGAATGATATGTTGAAAATAAAGAATAACCTCAGTGCTCTGAATGTTGACCTAATGGACAACTTTGAGGAAAATGTATAGGAACTTGGTGAGATGATGGGCCAATTCAAGGGGAATTATCAAAATAACATCAGAGATCCTCAAAAGATTTCTTTGGAATCCTTTAAGGGATTATGTCACTTGCAAAAGTATACCACTACCTTTGAGCCCGAGATGGATGAAATACACAAAAACATTACCACTGCTCACGAGTTAATTTCAAAATGGACGACAAGACTATGTATCACAACAGTACCAGAGGACCTGAGCTTACAGCTGATCGTGAATAGGTACCGTGAATACAAACAAAGACTTAAATCCCAGGAAGTGGCACGTGCTAGAAAGGAGGTGGAGATCATTAGCGATAATGAACCAGAAGTTGAATAGGTGGGGGTAGTTTCATGATTTTACTATTTTATTGTTTTTCTTGATTATTGGCTTGGAGGCCTAAAAGACTTATTTCTAAATAGTGGCTGTCTTCAAGAAACCATTTCCCTAAATATTTTAAATAGCTGGACTTAGTTTCTTTTTAGGATATTTTTGGGCAAACTTTGTTTTACTCTTAAGAGAAAAAACTTCTTTAATTATATTTTTGTTTATTGTTTTGAATATTAAAAAAACTGTTGGTGGTTTCAGATATTCGTAATCTTTGAATTATGATATGTGGATGCTAAATGTTCTTTTGAATGGTTATCAGTGGATGGATTTATATTTGAGATGGCGGATGATTTAAATTTTCTGTTACTGCAAGAATGTTATTTGTGAATGATATTTTGTGGTGATCTGGTTGATTCAAAATCTGAAAAAATCTAAGTGTTTTGTATTTTATGCATGCCTTTACAAAGCTTTCTGGTTAAAAGCTCTTTCCATATTTTCTTTCGAGTTAAAAGCATTTCACTTAATTCTTTATTCATTAAATATCATATGAAGGTAGCTACCACCTTGTAAAATAAGAAGAGAATCAATCAGTAAATAGTTTGTTAGACTAGTTCAAGTGTGGTTACATTTGTCACCTTTGTGGGCGTGAGAATATAGAGTTAGGTGATAACTATGTCAACCAACATCTTTGAAAATTGTTTCTTCCTCTGAATCCTAGATTTCCTCTTCCTTTGGCTTTTCCAAATGTTATTTGTGTTTTGAATGCATGCTCTAATGAAGTACTATCATTCTTATTTAATCTGTCTTCATAATTTTTCAAAGAACCAGCCAACTCATACATATAATATGTATTAAAATCCTTAGATTCCTCAATTTCCACAACACTAGCATCAAATTTTCTAGGTAAACTTCTTAAAACTTTTTCTCCAAACTTTTGATCTATTAAGTCATCGCCATTCTACCTTATTTAATTAACCAAATCCGTAACATGATATGTGAATTGGTCTATTGATTCAAAAGCTTTCATTTGCAAATTTTCAGATTCTCTTCAAAGTGCTTGTAGTTTGGCAATTTTACCTTACTAGTATCTTGATATGTCATCTCTAGGATGTCTAATGCTTGCTTGGCTGTAATGGGTGGCTTAATCCTTCCAACAAATAAATCATCCAATCCTTGTCCAATTATCTGCAAATCCCTTATATTCTTTTTCCTATTTTCACTAAGCTTATTATTTTCATCAGTACTCAAAGTAGACTCATCTTGTGGTTTTGTGTAACCATTTACAACCATCTCTGATAACTCTTGTGAACAAAGTATCAATTTCATTATGTATGACCAATTACCCTAATTTTTTCTAGAAAATATTGGAATTATGGGTTGCAAAATACCTAATGCCATTCTTTCAACAACTTTAGGAGGTTTTGATAAATCCAAGCTCTGCAGTGACCCTTTAAAATTTGTAGTCACCTTCAATCTTTGTACTGGGCGGTAGTTTTACAGACTATGATCTCCTTTAATGTTAGCATTTATGCAATGGCAATGATCTGGTATCTTCTCAAACTCCAAAGTCTCCTGTGAAGAACAGTGATCTTTCTTTAACAGTGACTATCTCCACCTTACTGCAACGATTTGATAGAATTTACTACAATCTCTTTCTTTTTGTCTAGTGGCTGCAATCTCCTACGTGATCTGATCTCTAGCAAGGGTTTCCAATTTTCCGCGATAGTCAAACTCTACAATAGGGTCTGTAACAGCTTATATCTTGTTTGACGGCTTCCCCTTTTAATTGATGGCGATCTCCTATTATCTCTAACAGTTGCAACATATTTCAATCTTTTGACAACAATAATATACTACGATTTTTTTTAATACCTTTGATATAGAGATCTGCAACTTCAACTTGATGAAAGCATGGGGGTTCCTCCTTAGACTTTTGACAGGTTTGACTTCAACTTTATAATCTAGACTAAACCAATTTGCCAATCTCAATTTGTCTGATCAAAATCTGCTACAAATTGTAATATGCTTTCAATAAAGTCTATCGGTAGTTTGACTCCACATAGCAACAATTGCAATGTGAAAAATGTTAACCAACATTGTTTAGCGATCTCCTACACAGTCCAATAGAAATACCACTGTGTTGAGTGGAACATCAAACCTTCTTTTCCAATGATCTCCTTACAATATCAACCCACTCTGATACCACTTTTAGGTGGGTAGAGACAAAAGAAAAACAATCAACACTAATGTGCTAGGACACACAATAAAACTGCTTTTTGTATCGCTTGCATAAAAATAATTTACAATATGTCTTTATATAGAGGCAATAAGAAAACTCTAAAACTTATGAGAGAGCTGACATATACAAAATAAAAAATATTTACAATAACCCATCAATAAGAATATTCTAGAAACATAGGCCGACAGCTATAGTAGAAATTATATTTATATTTCCAACTTGATATACATATAATTATTCTTAATTTTATTTCCAAGAAATTTATTTGCAATACCACTTTTTTTCTTATATTTCATGTAAGACATTTGGCTGAATTAAAGAGATTATAGCTAATTAATGTTTTTTGCATTATAAGTGATGAGTGCTGAATTGAGTCATTCTAAGATGAATTTTTCTTTAGGTTTGTTGCGATGTGGTGGGCGTTGTAGGCTACGGTTACAAGGATACCCAAAAACCTATTCATTTTTTAATTACACAATTTAACAATCAATAATAATTAACTGCAGAGTAGATTTGGTTTTTGCGCATGGTCATTGATTGCGGTTCGAAACATATGAAAGTAATAAAACCTTCACTTACTAGATTAATTGTTATAACTCAAACCAATCTAGCGAAGTCTTTGGCCACACAAATTGAGTCTGAAAAAACTATAGCAAAATGGAAGGACACATTGTTATATGCAATGACAGTCCCAAAGACACTGAGAGGGGGGGGTGAATCAGTGTCTAACCGGTTAATAGAATATTTCAACTTATTTACAACTTTGTAACTTAAATTAATGTACCAGTAAACAAGCAATAGTGCACTAAAGAGAAATAACACAGACATCATAAATGCACACTATAACACAAAATGTTTTGGCGAAGAAACCCGGTAACGGAAAAACCTCGGTAGGATTTGTGACCCACAATATTTACTCACTGGCCAATATGAATAAATATTACTTACAATAGGGGCCTGCACATGCAGGAAGGCCAACAACCTAGAGCTCACTGCTCAATAGAGGAGTCTCACTGACTACAAAATGGATAATTAAATCCAAGATGATGTACTGCTCAAATTAGCATCTGCAATGATTGATTCAGTATCAGTTTAAGCTATGTCACAAACCTTAACCAAAAACCTTGCCGGTGAATAAAATTCACTCACATAACTTATTTTCCTTATTCCAAAATCCTTTCGCTATCCTCTACATAATATTGTTCTATCCTTTGCTATATCAAAATTGACCTATAAGATCTCATACATATATGAGTCTTTAATAATGCATCATGTCATCTTACAGATAATTAATTACATTTACAATACAATTCATATAAGTAAAACTTTGTCTCATGTCAGTCTGAGTGTCGGTATACTTCATTGCCAGTGTAAACTAGATGTCGATGAATGTGCCTGTTGGTGTATGATGTTTGTGTTGTCAGTGAACTTGTACAACCCGTTATCGGCTAGTTGCCATCAATGATAACATCAACCATTCTCATTGAGTGTAGAATGCCAACAATCTCCCCCTTTGGCATTGATGGCAACACTCATGAGAAAAATCCAAAAATTGTTGTCCAAAGATGAATTTCAAAAACTAATCCCAAAAAAAGTGTGCTCCCCCTAAGCAAGTGATCTCCTCTATGCATTTTTCTCCATACTACTCCCCCTTAATTGACATCAATGATAAAGGATGTCAAAAAAAATCAAAGAATACAAGATTTCTACCTCATAGCCTATAACCAGTTATGTACAAGTTGAAAAATGTCTGCCAAAATTAGATTCAGGCTCTACATGAATTTGTTATTGTCAAAAATAATGGTTTCTATCTGCTGGATCAAGCCAGTTAGATAATGCATCTGCTACTCCGGTGACCGTTCTCCTTGAATTGTTGTCTTGGATATCTCAACCCATTCAGTTATAAGATTGTCCAATCTAGGACCAAGCTTGTTTTTCAGCTCTCGGGCCTTCAACTGTATCCTTGTTTTTTCTTTTTCCAAATTTTCAATTTTTTCCTCATAAACAGTCATTTCTTGTTCAAAAACAGAGGTAAGTTCCGAGGAACCTATCATATTATATGCTATGTCATCTATTTCGTTCCATGTTCTCTTAATTTCCTCATCAATGTCTTCAGTCAGGTGGTGAGGCTTGCAAGCTTCTTTATACAAATCCTTATACTCCAAAATTGTTGAATTTAGTATCGGTAATAAGGAATCAATATGCTCATTACAGTCTTTGATGGTCTTCTCAAAGAATTCTTCTTTTTCTTTATTCATTCTTTCCTTAACAGTTTCCTCATTCACCTTATCTATAGTTAGAACATTTGAAGCAATAAATTTGGACAATGTGTCTAGTTTACCTAAATAATCCTCAATATGATCTATCTTATAGGTTGGTGCAATCATCTGCAAAATAGGCAATGTATCATCAATAGCCTTGAATGCCAAGGCATTGCAATCAAATATCCTCCTTATAGAATCTAAAAGAACATTAGTCACATTTGTCAGAAATCAGTAGTAGATGTGCTTGGTTCAGTAATAACTTTCCTTTCAACTGATTTTTGACCAATTGCCTTAACAATTTCCTCCTTGTTTTCATCAATTGTTTCCTATTTATTTATAGTTTCTGCCAGTTTCTCACTCTATGTTATTACTTCTACTTCTGCTGGTTTTTCAGTCTGTGTAAGTACCTCTGTATCTACTGGTTTTTCAATCTTCGGTTTCTTACCTTCTACCAGTATTTCAATGTTCTGAGAGTTAGCAGTGTTAGCCGGTGACTCAGAGATCTCAATGTTCTTAGCATCGACTGTCTTAACTTCTGAGGTATCCTTATCCACAACAATATTAAACTCTTGTGTATCAACATTCATAGTGAAAAGAATTTTGGACTCCAGATTAATGTCATCATGTGTTATTTCTTCAGTCTCCTTATTCGGTTGACTATCTGTATGTACCGGTGTATCTGAAGTTATTGACGAAGTATCCTGTGCTAGTGGAGGAAGGTTATCTGTGACCTTTATAATAGGTATACTACCAATTTTACCTTTACCTTTGTCCTTTTGATATATCTTGTAAAAGTCTTATCCAATTTCTCTCTACTCCTTTCAATTTTCTTTTCTTTTTTAACAAAAAGTATATCCCAACTGTCCACAGTTTCATCAGCTATCTATTTTACTCTTCTAGCCATTAGACTAACCTATCAGTGACCACTCACAAAAATTGTCTGATTGGCTTCAACAATTAGTTCATCAATTCTTCCCTAGAATTAACAGGGTGAACAACCAACAATGCTTCAACCTTTAACTTTTTATCTAGTTCCATAACCGACATCCTTTTAGCCTCTAATCTTATATACAAGTCATTAGGGAGATCATCTACAACTTCAAACAAAACTTTATTGTAGATATCAAGATGCAAAATAATACTATCCTCTATAGTCTCCTTGTCAGAATCCTTGAATGAATGGTAATATTTATTTACATTACTGAGATTACCTTCTTGTGTTATTTCATTGATTAATTCCTCTAGTGTAAGGGTATCTGGTGCCTTGGTTTGTTTCTTCTTTGGAGTTAGCTTTTTCTTAGGCTCCCTTATAGCTTGTTGCTTCTTCTTTAATGTCCTTGCCTTTTTAGGAGAAGGAGAAGGTACCGGTGATGGTTTTCTCTTCTTCCTTTCTACTCTTTTGAACTCTACTGCCTTACCACTGTTTGTATCTGAAGAGGTGACAACTGGTGAAACATGGGCTACCAGTTCTAGTCCTTCCAGTTCACTAGCTGAAATACCACTTATGTTCATCATATTTTATTTTAGTTCCTTAGCCATCTTGGATGCATATCTGATGAATTTTTCTCTCCTTTTTCTTTGCTTTTGCATCAAAACAACACTCTCAATGGTCTCAGCATTTCCAAAAAATTCTTCAGATGGTTCCTTAGGTGCATCAAGAAGTGTCTTAGCATATACTTCAAGAATATTCAAATCAACTTCATATCCCATCTCTGTTATCCAGATAGTTCTAGGAGTAACAACTTCCATCCATGTTTCATCACGTTTGATTACAAAACATATTTGCTTGTCATATTTATCTACAATGCTTTGTGGTATCCTTTCTCTGGCTTTCATCTTTGGAAGTCTTTGAAATAGGTTTTTACCATGTCATCATTGTTAGCACCAATGTCGGTAATAGCTTCCATGATCTGTCTACCTACCGGATGTCCTATACAAAGTCCATATGACCAATGTCGGGTATTTTCTTTGTGAAGTAAAGCATTAAACACACAAGTAGATTCCCAAAATAGAATGTCCCCTTCTTGTCACCCTTAATCTTCTTCAAGTTATCTATCAGCTCATATTTAAGCAATTCACAAATTTCAATTCTAGCATTGTTCTTAACCATCTCATATGCACTATGAATACATAAGCTAGAAATAAATTTTAATCTATTTGCATGAGTCACTCTATAACCAAATACCATGCTCACATATTTCACATTTGCATCAGTAATATCATTAACCCTAAGAGATATGTTGTCAAATGTAGCTCCGGTTAGGTCCATAACACCCTTGTTTGGTATCTTCTTCTTTTTGTCAGGCCTATTACCGGTTGAGGGTAAACCAGTAATTGCTTTGATTGCTTCCTTAGTGATTTTAAAGACATAATCTAGCCACATAAACTTCCCATGAACTCTGCTCAGTACAAGACGTACTACCTCATTCAGAAATTCAAGAATGTTCAAAACTTCAACAAATCCTAAGTCTCCTACAATCTTATGCTCCGGTTTAATTAGACCTTATTCATCAGTGATAACATCCTTGTATATGTTCTTCAAATCATCAGACCCTAAATTTTCTATGTTGCAGTGAATTAGATCCTTGGGTCTTTGGCAAAAGCAACTCCCTTCGAAATCTTAGAGAAGGCTCTAATGGAACCATCTTGCTTTGCGATCTCAGGAATGATTTTAAATACAGGTCTAGGTCACTTAATGTTCTTTACCACGGTAGGGTTTGCAATAAATTCAAGTGCAGAAGATGAAGATGCCATTTCGAAAGATAAATACCTCTTACTTGAAATCTTTGAATGCCTGAAGAACATCTTGTTGCTTTCCCTTTAGGATGCCTTTGCTCAATTTTGTGCTCTTTGAATGCTTGGATGCTTGGTGGTTTGAAATGAGGGTTTTTCGGTGCTTTATAATAAAAAATCCTTCATCAACCGCATTAAATGCTTGCCGGTTAAGTGCATTCTTAACATATATGTCGATAAAGAAGAAATGTGTCTTCTTACCATCAACCGAGGGTAAAATGCATAATTGTCAACTTGTTGCCATACCCCCTAAGGATTATTCCTTAGTTAGATGAATAATCTTCTACCGGTGGAGTATTACTCTGTTCTACCGGTGCAGAGACAGATTCATCAACTCTCTGATCTCTCTTCTTAATCTATTGTTTTGAAAATTCTTGCTTTATTTCTATTACTTTTTCATTTCCTTTCTCATTAGATCCTTTGTTGTTCACCTGTATAGTCTTGCTTCTACAAAATTTTGCAATATAACCAATCTTGTTACATGCATAACAAGTTACATTATTCCTCTGAATAGCTTTTCCATATCCTTGACCGGTTTGTGTTCTGCATTGATTACATAAATTTCCAAATCTACCACAAACATAGCATTTCACATTCATTCTGTAATTTCTGAGTTATGACCAACTTTGTTGCATTTAGAACATTGACCGATGGGTAAATTTGTATTCTAATTATTTCTAAATCTGCACTGATTTGCTCTATGACCAAATTTGTTGCAATTGAAACATTTCCCATTAACTTTATAAGCATTAGGTTGTCTTACCGATTTACTGTTATCTTGATTATTTGCAGTCTCAGAACTTTCTCCATGTTCAAATCCAAGTGCAATTGTATCTCCATCAGGTTTTTGTCTTTTCAGCATGTCATCAAGTCTTTCTAAATTTTTTTTGAATTTGTCTTTGTGTTCATTTGCAGTGATCAACTCATTTTCTAGAATGTCAATTTGTCTCCTAAGCTCCTCTTTATCATGTTGCATGTGAATCAGATTTGTTTTTAACATATCATTCTCATGACAAAGTCTCAGATTTTTCATTTACTCCATCATTGAGTCTCATAGTCAAGTCTTCTTCATTCTTCTTCCTCTCTTCAATATCCTTACATAGCCTCATGGTTAAATCTTGCATTTCATTCCTCATATTATTGTTCTCTTGTCTCAACTTCTCTGCAATATCTCTAAGAGTTTCCTTTTCATCGTCATGTTTCTACATTTTCTCATGAAGTTCCTTCCTCTTGTTTTGTGCTATAACCAGGTTCTCCTGAAGTCCTTTAATGAATTCCTTAGCAGCCCTCAGATCATCTTCAAGTTTGATATTCTTCAATTTTTCTGCATCAAAATCTTCAAGAGATCCTTCCAACTGTTTCCTCAAATTCTCCATTAGTATTGGTTTCAGAATCTTCCTCAAGATGTTAGGCTTTTGCAAATAGACGACCAGGCTCTGATACCAATTGTTAGATGCAATGACAGTCCCAAAGACACTGAGAGGGGGGGTGAATTAGTGTCTAACCAGTTAAAGGAATATTTGAACTTATTTACAACTTTGTAACTTAAATTAATGCACCGGTAAACAAGCAATAGTGCAGTAAAGAGAAATAACATAGACAACATAAATGCACACCATAACACAAGATGTTTTGGCAAGGAAACCTGGTAACGGAAAAACCTCAGTGGGATTTGTGACCCACAATATTTACTCACTCACTAATATGAATAAATATTACTTACAATAGGGGCCTACACATGTAGGAAGGCCGACAACCTAGAGCTCACTGCTCAATAGAAGAGTCTCACTGACTACAAAATGGATAATTAAATCCAAGATAATGTACTGCCCAAATTAGCATCTGCAATGCTTGATTCAGTACCAGTTTAAGATTTGTCACAAACCTTAACCACAAACCTTGCCGGTGAATAAAATTCACTCACATAACCTATCTGCATTATTACAAAATCCTTTCGCTATCTTCTACATAATATTGTTCTATCCTTTTCTATATTAAAATTGACCTATAAGATCTCATACATATATGAGTCTTTACAATGCATCATGTTGGCTTACAAATAATTAATTACATTTACAATATAATTCATAAAAGTAAAACTTTGTCTCATGTCAGCCTGAGTGACGATATACTTCATTGCTAGTATAAACTAGATGCCGGTGAATGTGCTTGCTGGTGTATGATGTCTATGTTGTCAGTGAACCTGTACAACCTGTTATCGGTTGGTTGCCATCAATGACAACATCAACCAATCTCATTGAGTGTAGAATGCTAACACATGTGTTATACTGAACATTGGAGAAAAAAATGAGCCATCTAAATGTGATGCAATTGAAAGAGATGGCATCCCAAGTCATCCATCTGCCTGTGTTGCCGAAAAGCTACCACTTTGCAATTTATATTTGTTTGAACTGTCAATCTCCCTCCTTGACTTGTTTTTTGAACAATAGAATGAGATAGAACAATGGGATTGAATGACACATTTGGATTTTGTAGTTGATCTTCAATCTCATTGTTCACTTTGGATTTTGGATTTTGTATCTTCTTTTCAACTAAAATAAATTAGAAACAGGTTCACTTCTTTGTTGTTGATCTTCACTCTTGTTGTTCTGTTAGTCGTGAAGTAAAGGGGGGACTGGCCAGAGTCAGGTCTTATCATTTCAACTATAATAAATTACTTTGCAATATTCTAGAAAATTTATATTTAAATGTGTACATACTATCCCAAACTGAATTTCCCAAATGTTCAAATCCGTAGAAACATAGGGCATCAAGGGAATGACATTGACATCAGAAAATAATCTTAAAAATCCCATTTTGGCTACCCCCCATGTTATCCATCACACCCAATGCACAATTATGTGAAGGAAGCATTTATTATTTGTTATTTTAGAATCTTTATAAATGGTAGAGTGTAGCAAGACCTTTCATGCTGACTCGCGAAAAAGAAAATTTATAACACTAAGTATTACATTAAATATTAGAAGATTAATAATAAAGGTGTTCACTGATTTAATATATTTTTACATTGACAGGTGTTTACCATTTGTAGAAGGATGAAATGGATCTCTATAAATAAGAACTGTGTGAGGTTTAATTTGATGTGCATTGTTGTTCATTCAAAAGAGTAGGATTGAAGGTGGGGTGTAAGAAATAATGGATGAAGGTGTATAAAGTGATTGATAATAATGCAATGTGTAACTAATGGAAGAGAAAGAGTCTACTAGCATTCTCTTTACAAGAAATGTAGTAAATAAGAATTTTACATTTAACAACATTTCAAAAGTGGTAATATTTTGAAATAGGTACATGTCGTCTAGCTTTTGTTCGGCATTTTATTTCACTTCTTTTTTTTTCATTTTCTCTAACAATTAATGCATCCAAACGAACAATAATCATTTATCAAATTTTTCAAATCAGAAATGATAGCATAACAATCAAAATGAATGAACAAAAAGGACTCACTTTGTTTATGCACACAACATAATCACTAAATTATCTAGTTGAGCATTCTAGTTGAGCATTTTTTTATATGGATTTGTGGTTAGCCTTTCATTTTATTTGTCATGTACTGATGCATTAACTCTTTCTTTCCTAATTCAATTCTAAACATTCAATGAACTTGGTATCAAGCTTTTTAAGATTCATGAAACCATCTCTATTATGTGACATGTTTTTCTTGATTGAATAAAATTATGAAATATTCTTTTATAATTAAGAGATTAAATTAATAGATGTTATGATCCTAAGATTAAAAGTGGGATTAATAAAGAAAAATTATAAAAAAATATTTTAAAAAGAAGAGGAATAATCAATTATTAAATAATTATTAAAGGAAACTTTTATAAAAGTGAATGTCTTTTGTAACCTTCCTTAAGTATTATTAAAACTCGTATATTAAAATAGAGAGGATAGATATATAGGACAAGAAAAAGGAATTATTGTAATATTGCACAATGAGATCTTTGGTTAGTAGGCTGTGAGCACTAGAGAAGGGGCAAACAAAGTATGCCCAACTAGGGTTCGATGTGATCTAGGACTGCCCTAACCAAATCTTGGTAAGTGACACTTGTTCTGGGTATTGTTCTTGATGGAACCAACACTTGTGTAGAGGTGTGTAGTGCACTTATTCCTTTTGCATTGCTCACAGATGGAAGAGGTTGAACTAGGGATCTGTTCTAAACAATTTGTTGATCTTCCTAGATATTAAATAAAGATAAGTATATTAAATAATTAATGACAATCATCATTGAACAATGAATTCGTGATGTGATATTCATTATTTATTTTCTTCAAATTGAATGAATGAAATCAATGTACATTTAAATTCCTACATTCAAAACTCATAAATACATTTTATTGTTGCATTTAAATCTAAAAACTACATTTTCTTGCTTCATTTAAACTTTGAAAAATAACTTGTTATAATAGTTTAGTATTACAGCCTTACCAATCGCTATATATATACCAATTATATCATTAAAAATTACCCTAAATTAAACTAATTGTATTTTGTTTTGGTATGTCATACCTAATATAGGCTCCTATTGGAAGTATTAGAGTTTTGAACTTAGTAAATTGTTTCATTGCATAATAGATTTTTTTAATTATGTACAATGTCTCATGTCCCTAATCTGAAATAAATTTCCTTATTTATTGTTACTTGTAATAGATGTATTTGGCAACAATATTGCATTAATCAATAACACTTTATGTAACTATAGTTAGTTTGGTGAAATTTTAAAACAAGATAAGATTGTCGAGGTTAATGTTTGTATGCGCTGCATTCCAGGAGAAGTACATGTAACTAAATGAAGTATTTTTTCCAAAGTGAGAGAGTTGAATTATAAGTGCATGGACTTTACATTCCTCAAGTTCTCTTCCAAACATGAGTAACACCATGCATATATATATTAGATTCAACATTCATTGCCATAATAGGTGTATACAATGAAATTTTGAGATTAAAATATTGTAATACCAAACAAAGATCCAACCACATAAAACCCTAGCTCTACAATTAAAATCCACCATACACCAATGAAGAACATAAAACATGCAAAACATTAAAATATAAAAGATTATACCATTCACATGCTTTGTAGGGTTTGATCTCCATTGTTTCCTATCTCCATTGATCTCACTTGATATGGTTTCTCTTAGATTTTGTATTGTGCACAAGAGCTCAATAAAGATCAGATTGTGGTTGCGTAGATGCTTGATTGCTTGATCACTATGAAAGGTCGCATGAGAATTGATTCGCTTGTTAGGGATATGATCACATTAGCATTAGGGTTTTGCAAGGATGAAAGGATCCTCTTATATAGAGAACACCTTAGAAATGAAGGGATGGGATTAAGAGGTGGAGGGATACATGGTCAGCTAGGATTAAAGGGTAGGTATGAAAAATAGGAAAATATTAGAGAGGTGGTTGGAAGTAAATTAAGAAATGAATGGAAAGTGTCATAGAGGGAAAAAGCTAATGAATTACTTAAATAAATAAAGATCTATTTAATTAATAGAAGAAGTAGGGTCAATTAAATAAATAAAATATTTATTTAAGTTAGGGAAAGCATAATATAATTAAAAAACATATTTATCTAAATAAGGAAAAGGATAGAAGAGGATAAATGAATTGATTAAATAAATAAAAATCTATTTAATTAATAGAAGGCTTAGCATAAAATAATTAAATAAAAATATATGCTCTTATAAGATTTAAAAATAAATAAATTATATGCTCTTATAATATTTTATTATGTAAGCATTTTTAACTCATATTGTTTCTCATAATGGATCATTTTTTCCCTATATTTATGTGTGCTTGTGTGCATGTGTGTGTGTACTATTGGAGTATTAAGGTTCTTTACTTAATTAATTAAATCGTATTGATTTATTAATTAAGTCACCTTTTACTTTATTTTCACTTAAGCTAAATTTAGGAAGCTAAACTTAGGCACATTAATAATTAATTCATTATTAATTATTAATTGCTTTTAGGGTTTATTTTTTTAGTTTTTGATCTCCTCTTATAAGGATTGATCCTTCGTAATCCTATAACAATCTGATTAAAATTATTGTATATTCTTGCTCTGGGGTTTCAAAGAAACTTGTATGTTTTGTATGAATCTTTCATTGTTGTGATAGGCTATTTGCATACAGGTGTTCATTGGGTTCTGTGAGGTTGTATTTCACAACTTTAACTAGGTATCAGAGCTTCATAACTGAGGCTTTCATGTTCATTTAATTGGGATATTCTACCTATAGTAGGTTTTTTGTGCAATTTGGGATGATTTAGACCTCACTATTGAATCCGACATGTATGAAATAGTCAAGATTGACCTCTTGTTTATCAATTTTTTTATTCATAGGGCCATATCTGTGAGGGTTTGAAGAACCGACTTTTTTTTCTGATCCAAGGGCACTTGACTTTTGAATCAATTCAAGCAAAAAAGGACATCACGGTTGGATTCAAGAGGTTGATTCCATAAATTTCCATATATAATTCGACCAATTTGGGCATCAGAGACGTCTAAGGCAAAAATTTTTTGTTTGTATGGGTCAATTTAGTTGAGGGCACACAAATTGAGGCAAAATCTAGAGGTAGCTGAAAAATTTGGGCACTTTGACACAAAAGGAAGGTCGCCATTGTGCTTGGAAAGCCCAAAAACCCCTAAATTGCTTGTCAGATTATCAAAATCAAAGGTTAGAAAAAAATTAGGTGGTTTTTATTGTCACGCTTTATGAGGCACAACAATCCATACGGCCGTATCGCCTGCACATGCGTTACTACTAGCGTCAGAAATTTTTCCAAAAAATTCTAGTAAAAAAAGAAGAGAATTGTCATGCATAAATATTTTGGGTGGTGCAAATTTTTTTTGAAGGTTATTTTTTTTAACTAAAATAAAAAATGAGGTCAAACCTTCTACAATAAAAGTGCCTTGCATCAGTGCTGATGTCAGCATGATGTCAGTGGTACAGATGGCCTACATGACCCCTGTGACCCTCTTTGTGCCCTAAAAGAGGGTTTTTTTTCTTTTGGCCATAACTTGGGCATGCGATATCATTTTTTGGCAAACAAAATATCGTCAGAAAGTTGGTTTCATCAAATTTCCAGATATGTGGATTTTATCACCAATTTTTTCTGCTGGTACATTCTACAGTCGTTTGAATTCAAAGGTGTTTTTTTCAGTCTCGAGCTCATAACTTTTCACCAGTTTCTCTATTTTTTTGTGATTCCAATGGTGTTGGAACAGTGTTTTAGAGCTCTTCACAACCATCCATGCACTTTTTCCATATTTACTCCAGGTACATTTTATTCAATTTTTTGTGTTTTCACACTTTGGTGAATTACGAAGATATGTGAGCTCGTGGAAGCTTCTCGTTTGTGTGGGATGACTCATTTTTGGTCGTTCTTCATTTATTTCTAGACTAGTGTCTTTTTTTTGACATTTTGAGCTTTCATTATAAGCACTTATTTTTTTGTAAATGTATTGAGCTACAGTGCCTTATATTGCACATGTATTATGGGATCTTGCACATCACTTTTCTACCTTATTCTACTCGCACTATGATATAAATTGCAATGGGGGTTTGATGTTTGCCTTTGTTTTGCTTTCATACCTTTCTCATGCCTGTGTGCTTTGGTTTGTACACCCTTTGTATTTTCTTGTACTTTCATGTTTGCACAGTTAGATATTCTTGATTCTTTTTCATGCACTACATTATGGCTTTCAGATTCAGTGTACTTGTCATACCTCTCCCTTGTCATCACTATGGGGGGGTTTCTACTGTTGGTGCTAATGCTTCTTTGGTTTCATGTTGGAGTGAGCTATGTATTCAGTATTTGTTCCTATGTACTAAGCGGATGCAGCGGCTGGTTACCGATGCATTTCGATGAGATGGAATACTTACCATATGGACACTCTTGCATTCCTATTTTTAGAGGGGACCCTCCATTTTAGACTTGATCAGTTCTTCAAACTATTGGTACTTTCACGCCATCTATATCTTCGAGCTCCAGATGTTTTGCCTGTGTTTGCCCTCTTATTCGGATTCGAGTAGTGTCATTGAGAGCACTCATGAAGATTCATGTCTTCTTGATCCTAATCATCTTTTGTTTCAGAGGAGGTTCTTTTTTCAGCATCATAGCAGTCACTCTATGACAGTTTTTGCAGCTTCTTCATGCTTCGGCGATTCTTCATGCTCATCTTTTGTTCCTATCTTTTGGAACATTCTTTTTTAGAGGCTTCTTAGTCCTTCAATTTTGTTTCTCTTCTTGGAGAGGATTTTTGTTCCCATAGAATTTTCTCCTTTTTCTCCACTTTACAGAGATTTCTTTGTACTTAGGTACCTCATCAGGTTTTGTTATCGGGACCCATTTTTTGCTTTCATGCATCTAGTCCTTCATTTTCTTAGCTTATCCCTGACTTCATCTTAAGGGGGGATGTTGGAGTAATAAGGTTCTTTACTTAATTAATTAAATCATATCAATTTATTTCTTAAGTCACCTTTTAATTTATTTTCACTTAAGCTAAATTTAGGAAGCTAAACTTAAGCACATTAATAATTTATTTATTATTAATTATTAATCGCTTTTAGGGTTTATGTTTTTAGGTTTTGATCTCCTTTTATAAGGATTGATCCCTTTGTAATCCAAAAAAGCTGATTATTATTATTGCATATTTTTGCTCTAGGGTTTCAAAGAAACTTTTGTGTTTTGTATGAATCTTCCATTATTGTGATGGGATATTTGTATACAGGTGTTCATTGGGTTCTGTGAGGTTGTATTTCACAACTTTAACATGTACTTTTTTCAAAAAATATTTCTGGATGGGATTTGGTAAGCCTTTTTTCTTGGTTTGAGATATAAAAAAGCCTAAGATTATGTTAATGAATTCTATTTTATTCTTTTTTTATTATATTAGATTAGGTAATTTTTATGTTATATCTAATCCCTTTACATCAATTTGCCATACCACACATGAAATTATAAAGGTTGTAGTAGTATCCATAAATCAAAGCTACATTAAGCCTATCAATGCGCAATATTTTGTACAAATACAATAAACATTTTAAGTTGGATAATTTTGATAATATTTTATTTATTTATATTATTCTTAGTTGTTTTTATTAAATTAAGTGGGAAAGGGTCCCAACCCATTATGGAAAAAAACAACAATCAACAAAAAGGCTTGGAGAGTAAAATATTAAACCATCGAACTGGTCACCAAGATAGTAAAACTTGGCAACCAAAAGAGAAACAACAAAGTTGAATCTATTCAAAGTACAACCGCAAACGAAATAAAGAAAAAGGAGTGCTACAAATAATCTAAACAACATATTGAAACAAAAAGATTACTAAACATCTAAGTTGGGACACAATATTGGGCCCAATAGAACAATCTGAGTGTTCTAGATAGTAAGAGATTGGGTATTCATTTAGGGAATAATAGTCCAATATGAGGCATATTTTTAAGGAGAAACTAACAAAGGAGTGTTGGAGGAACCATAAAAGGTATTTTATGAGTAACCTAGACAAGCTAGTAAATTTGGAGAAGGAACCCAAGAGTCTTGAGATAGAGACTCAAGAACCATGGGCAAGATGAGGCTATAACTTGAGAGACTAATAGATGAAGACACTAGAGGAGCTACATGAGCAAGCATAGGGGCCCAGGCCACTGAAATATATAATCCAATAGGAGATAATAAATTTATCAAAGAACCTGACCTAAAATCTAAATTAGTAGTAAAAACCATGAGATGGTAGTGGTTATCATCCTTCCACCAAGTGGGAGAAGAACATTGAAGAGAACCATGGGGACAAGAAAAGGCCATATGGCCCCTATAAAAATAGCATCCACACCAAAAAGGAATCTCTTTATAGTCTATAATCTATCTCCATGGTAGCTCACCCACCTTTAGGGAGATCACAATAAGAACTAGTTTATTCATATTTATGAATGTTAAATATTTTAAAATTTTGATATTTCTCAATATATTTTATATATTATTTTAAGAAAATTGGTATACTTGTTTTTATTAACATAAGTTATTGTATTAAAAGGAGGGGGGATAAATAGTTCTAAAAGATTGAGGTACTATTCAAAGAAATAATAAATTTGAAATTTCAGATTGACAAATATTTTTTAGTGAATTCAAGTACCAAATCAATCCACTCTAGATGAGTAGGACCATGATCAATCTATAAGAAAACACGTATTACAAAATAATGTACGCTTAGAATGCAAGTAATGGGATTTTATTATTAGCTCACAATAAGATGTACATATATAGAAAATAAGATGAGAAACTACCATCTATAATAGTTGCATTCAATTCCATGTAAGCAAGAATACCTAAGAGAGTTTATCCATAGTCAAATATTATCCACTAGAAAGCTCCATTAGAAGGAATTTTTTGTATAGTAACAAACCCCTTAAGCATAGATTACATGGATATAAAGATATTGAGTCTCAACAAATAGGTATGATGAGGTACCCAAGTACAATAAACTCTCATATAGTAGAGAAAGAGATGAAGCCCAATAAAAAAAATGCCCCCAAAGAGAGAAAAGGAAATGGAACTATAGTAGACTAAACATAAGAAAGCCTCCCAAAGATGAACTCTCTTGATGTTTCTCAACTTCTACAAATAATGGTCCTACTATAATGATTATTTGAATGCTCTAAGTTGTAAAGCATCTCTAGACTCTCATCTAGCAAGAAGTGCAAGAACAAAAGAACTCTCAGAAGAGTAAGATGATTCTGATGAAAAGTATCAATAGAACTTCTCAAAGAAGTGGTTTTGAAATTAAGAGTAGCAAGAGGTATCAAATAAGTCTCCCCAATATGAATCAACCAAATGGATATATCATCCATGATGATGTGTCTAGACAAGATGTGGCAGCCAAAGTCTCAATATCATCTAAAGCTTTCTTTTATTTCTAGTCACTTAGCTTAGGAAAGAGGTCAACAAGATAGGGAAACAAATCCTACCCTAGGTAATGATAATTTATCCCTTCTATAAAAGACAAATAGTTCTATAAGGATAGTCTAAAAATAGAAGGATAGAAATAAATACCAAAATTTATGATGAACCATACAAACAGTGAAACTTTTTACTTAATTCATGATAATAACACCCAATAAAGAATGCATAACACAATCCCTTAATTTAGTATTTTATTTATTTTAGTGCATAGGAAAATGTTTCCTAATTTGGAATTTACAAAAAATTTAGTTACCTTTAAAATAAGGACATAAACACATGCAATGATAAGATAACTACAACATGCACAATGGAATGAAAAGGGAAATTGCGATATTGATGGGCTTTTCCAATTCCTTAATCTCCCTATTCACCTTTGGATTAGGCTTCCAAAAACCTATCAACCTCTACAACACTCCTTCAAAAATATCCACAATTGAGGTAATGTGGACAAATATGCCTCATGCAAATGTCAAAGAGCTTCACACTAGGTTAGAAAAAAATGTTCGCATAGCCAGTTCGTAGATATGCACAGTTACACTTGTAGAGACATAATTACTTAAGAAAAATTAGCCCTTGTGACCTTGTGATCTCAACATGTAGTGAATGCCCTCACTAGTACATTCGGAGCTGATTTTCGACGGCCGTTTTTCGGATTTTTGACGAATTTTCATCGGAGTGTCGACAAAATCCACCATCGAAAACTCAGCGTCAGATTGGTCGACGATGCCATGCCCGTCGGAAATTCAACAATCCAATGGACTCTGCCGACGGTCAAAGAAGTCGTCGATCGAAAGCTTGGTATTCATCATAATTCCGACGATGATCATTTTTATAAAAAAAATAATAATTATCATCGATATAAAAGAGCCATCGAAGGAAGGAAATGCCGAAAGGACTCACCGAAGATAATAACTTCATCGACAAAAGATATCGAAGAAAGCAGAGAGGGTCTTCATCGATGGGAAAATTTCTCAAGGAAATAATACTATCGGTGCAACATAAAAAGGACCCAACGAAAGGAGTGTTTTCATCAAAAGAATAATATCGATCAGACAAAAAGAAGCTACATTGATAAAAGATATCGATGAGGATATAGGTTTCGAGGAGGTTAAACTTCATCGACAAAAGATATTGGAGAAAGTAGAGGGGTTCTTCATCAACGGGAAAAGTTCTCAAGGAAATAATACTATCAGTGCAACATAAAAAGGACCCACCGAAGGGAGCGTTTTCATCGAAAGAATAATATCGATCAGACAAAAGGAAGCTACATCGATAAAAGATATCGATGAGGATATAGGTTTTGAGGAGGTTAAAAGGCATGTTCTTGATATGCATGGTTTTGCCGATGTAACTTTATCAGTGAAGAACGATAAGGGAAAATAAAGAAAAGCTTCGGTGAGATAATAGACTCATTCATCGACGGGGCATAGTGATATCGATGAAAGAAGTATTTTGATGGAAAAATAAAGGAGGACACCGAAGCCCAAGGTTTCTTCGACATAAGACCCAATGGATATCTGATATGTTTCAATGAGGAGACAGCCATACTGACCGAATACAGTATTTCGATGAAGGGAAAAAATACTTGATAGAAGTAATATTCGAAACAAAAGTATTGTCGATAGAAAAAAAGAGATCGATGGACTAAAGAAATAAATGATCGAAAGACATATCCTCATCAAAATGATTATTGATTGCCACAAAAATTATAAACAAATCCCAGGGAAGGTCACATCGCCATTAAATTCAAATGTGTGCCCGAGTGACCGTTGTCCAAAGCGCCATTACTAACTGATTAAATACGCCATAAGTAGTGGATCAACCATCAAAGGGCACAGCATTAAGGAATTCATAGGTGACAAACTGAAAGCAGGAATTGGGCGAATTCACAAATAAAGCTCAATAATTCCAAGTAAGTTGTTTTCACACAAACCTCTTTTTCAAAATTCAAATGGAATCATCATCTAAAACTAATAAGACTAGAAAGGGAAAAGAGCCTATCGCTGCAGAAGAAAAACCTAAAAGACAGAAAAGGGAAGGGCGTTCTTTGGCCTAGGACCTGATTGACCAGTGCCAATCATCCAGTTTGAGGTCCAAGAAGATTAGAGCTGATGAGGAAGGCCTTGAGGACCGGTTTGAGGATCTTGGAGACATATGGATAGAGTTGAGAGGGTATGAATTATTCATATATGGGTACAACAGAAGAGTTTCCCCTCAACCTATCAACAATTTATGGCGATTGAACCTAGTAAGGTTAGTTGTGGCTAATGTATTCATGAATGTGGAGCTCATGAAGGCATTGGCAAACAATTATGACCCTAAAACCAAGACCATATATAACTACATGGGTAAGCCAATTCTTGCAATCACAAAGGAGGTTATTGACACCGTGTTCGAGTTAGATTGGGGATTTGAAGAATTGATTGACCTCAAGAAGTTAACAAGTGAATATTTTAACCTAGAGCACATTTACAAAATGTGGAGACTCCCTATACATAGACCTAGGAATAAAAGGTCCTTAGTGCCACTAGGTCAGGATGACAAAGCTCCCTATGATGTCAACTCTTTCCATCCATATTTCAAGTATACCTATTACTGTGTTGCCCAAGTGCTAGGGATGAAAGCCCATCCTTTGATGGATATTGCAGCCATGGTCACTTGTGCCAATTTGCAGTCTAAGGACCCCCGCTTCTTTGATTTTTCTACTTATTTGGTTGAGGTTTTGAATCATGGGTTAGAAATGTTAAAGGGGGATGTCATCAATGTTCATTTCAAGCATTATTCCTTACTTATGCATATGCTATTGTATGTGGGCCAAGATGAAGGGTTATGGCCAGAAGAGTTATGTGTTAGGACATATGACAATGCTGGAATGAGAAAAGAAGTGCAACTATGGGTTTCTTCATGGGACCAAAGGCATGTGAATAATCAATATTGGCATTTTGAGGAGTTCTTTTTCAAGCCATTATATAGACTGTTGGGATGCCCGTGCGATCATGCCCTTGCACCAGAGGTTCAAAGATTCCTAAGACCAAAAGATTTCGCTAAAGATCCCTCAATTGAACACAATTGGGGAGATTGGTATTGTTTTTCAGACTGCACATAAGTCAGGGTATATGGGTTTGAAGGGAGACCATACTTACTACCACTTATAGTCCCTAACAGAGTGGTTTGTCTAGAAATTGTGAGGCAACTATCAATAGTGAGTATAGAACATCTGACAAGCCATGGAAAACAATCAATTGTACCTGGGTTGTTAGTATTTTCAGATTTTATTGTGAAAAGTTCAAAGAGTTATGGCCTGCTGCAAACAAAATTGGATTATTATGGCATGGCTATGGGGGATCCAAGGCCCAATTTCAATCCTAAAGGATACATAAGGATAGCCCGGTCATCGCAAAAGCTAAAGGCTGAAGAACATAAATCTTACCTACCGGATGACCTCATTAAGAACATTGGCAGAGAAGAGGCCAGAGTGAAGCGAATAAAGTTTGAGAAAGAAATGCAGGCTTATAAATGGAAGCTTTATAGAAGGAAAATGGATGAGAAAATGCTATAAAAGATTGAAGACCCCTTGGAGTTGGCCAACAAACTTGTGGAGCATGAATTGGAAATACTTGAGGGAGTCCCACCTCATGTTTTTAGGGATTACATTGATACTATTAGGAATATAGAGCCTTTGGCTCATATGTCTCCTTCTTCCACATCTGGCATCATTCCATTCACTCCTCGAGAGGATTAGCCCCCTGGTTATGTAGAGGATACATCGATAGACTTGGCAACAAGACAACTAAATGTCCGAGAAGTGGCTGACATCAGATTCCTAGAGCATGAGGATTTCATTGCTGATAGTGACTTCATTGCTTCCAAGGAGTTCACTGCATTCCTCTATCAACATAAAGGATCTCAAATTAGGAATAACATGAGAAATAGTGAAGAAGAGAAGAACCTTCAAAAGTTACAAGAGGAGATGGATCTTGTGATGAGAGAAATGACACCTGAGAAGGGAAGACAGTTGCTTAAGGAAGCTAGTGTGCTATTATACTCTGGATGGGACATAAACTTTGCCTTGTTGTTTGATGGATTCCTCAAGAAACAAGACCCAAGTAGGAAAATGATGCCAAAAGAGATTGATAAACTCTTTAGAGGATCAAGATATGATCCAGATCAGAAGGCTCTTCTACAGTGGGCTATCTATCCCAAAGATAAAAGACCTATATTGGTTGATATAGAAGAAGCTTTTGGACATTTGATGGTGCAGCAGGTTGGAAAGAGTGACCTTAGAACAATTGCCAAACTAAATTTGGATGTCGCTAAACTGAACCAAGATCAGATAGAGTTTCTGGTCCAAGAAAATTGTACATATAAAAGCCTATATGAGAAAACCGATGAAGAAAAATAGAGGCTGCAAGCAAGATTGCTTCAGATTGATACAGGTACTAGTCAAACAGGGATGACATACAGTGTTGACAGAGATGCCATGGATGCCTTGATAGACACTATGTATTGGAGGAACAGGGCCGAAAAGACATCTCGACAACTAAAAAAGGAACAACAAAAGATGGATAAGTTAGTTCTTGAGGTCGTTGACCATAGATTCAAAAGTATGATGCAGGTTGCAAAAATCTATTGGAAGACATACACTGGAATAGTCAAAGATGTGAAAGAGCATGAAAGGCTCAGGTCTCGGTTGGAAGGCTTGATGAATGACAACAGTCTGATGAATCCAGGTGAGAAAATTGAAGCCGAGGCTCACTTGAAGTCCCATGATGAATTGGCAAATCAATTAAGGAAAGAGCATCAGAGGTTGGACAATGGGAATACCCCTAGGGTGCCCTCTTTTTACAGTAATGGTGAGTTAGTATCGTTGGAACAGTGGAAACAAGAGTTCAATGGTGAGAAGAATTAAGCAGTAGCAAAGTTGGATAGGGACAAAGATTTGTCACTTTGTGTTAACAATATTGTATCCAATCATTTCCAGACAGAAAGCAACATGAGGACACTAAACAATGACGTTCTAATGTATAAAGATGATAAGTACATTGAACACATAGGAATGCTGAACTTGTTTATATTCCAGTTTGTTAACAAACGTGCTAATTAATAGTTATGTGCTAAAAAGCCATGATGCTTGGTGACAATGTATACCCTCATATAAATGAGGGAATTTTTGTAACAATACAGATCATTAGAGAAGAAGTAGAATATAGCCTCGGGCTTACTATTGTACCATTTTGTGAACATACATAATATAATTAGTCATCTTTCCTTTGTGTACATGTTGTGGATTACTGCATCTTTCTGTAGGCAGTTGCTTGTGATATTATCTAAAGGAGATAAGGTTACTTGTGTTCTTCCAGTAAAACTCTGTTTTTCATATTGTGGATTTGAATAAAAGATTTACTTGCAAATATAGTTTTGTATATAGTGCGCATGCATATTATCTCAACCATGGTGTGCCTGCATATGTATATAGTTTTGTTTATAGGTGGAAAGCCTGAGGTTCAATGTCGAACTTGGTTGCTCTGATACCATATGTAATATTCCATTAATTCTATACTTAAAGAAAATAAATTGTTTTCTATATTAAGATAAAAAATTGAGCATTTCAAAATAAAACATAACTACTTCAGTTGAAGGAGAAAACTAACTAAATGTTCTTCAACATAATAAGAATCTAACTAATTTATCTAAAAGGAAGGTAATCTTTTAACGATAAAAACATTGAACAAATATTATTAAGCTAATCAATATGAGAAAGGAATTCAAATGGCAAGTTTCATTTTTGAGGGAAGAGATAAAGGTTCAGAGGTTACTGTTATCACTGTTTAAAAAATGGGTATTCTTTTCCATAATTGGCTAAGTCTATGAAATTCTTGGGTCTGGTATGGCCTTGTGACTTCTATTGCTTTGGGTCCTAAAGAGGGTTTAGGGTTTAGGTTTAATCACTTTCAAAATGTCTGAGAAAAAACCCTTATAATTCTATTTCCGTGTTACTTTATTCACTTAAGTAATGGGTCCTTTTGTCATGCAAAGTGTTCCCCCCGTTGTTTTTTACCTAGGCGGTCCTTTTAAATGTTTTAATTTTTATTCGCCTTTAAATTGCCTTTTCTAATGACCGTCGGGCCTTGTAATTGTCGCGCAACTCTCAGTCAATCAGATGGGCCGCATGGATTCATGAACTCAACATGCTCGAAAGTTACCTATCACGTAGTAGCAAAAAGGTTTGGCGGGACCCAGCGATAAGGACTTCTTTCTTAGCTAAAAGCATTCTATCGAAGTATCTAAGAATAGTATCGATGAGACCCAGCGATGTCTCATCGATATAAAATGGGAATCGAAGAAAGCAAACACAGATGAACTTCTAAAAGGACTCATCGAAGACAATAACTCCATCGATAAAAGATATCAAGGAAAGTGGAGATGGTTCTCATCGACAAGAAAAGGTCTTCGAGGATATAACACTATCAGTGCAAAAAGACTCACCGAAAGGGATGGTCCCACCAACAAAAGGTATCAAAGAAAGCAGAGGTAGCCCCCACCAATGAGAAAAGGCTTTCAAAGAAATAATATCATCGATGCAAGATAAAGAAGATTCACCGAAAGAAGCATTCTCATCGAAAAAGTGATATCGATAAAACAGAAGAAAACTACATCGTGAATGATATTGATAAGGATATGAGTTTCGATGGGAGGACAAAATAAGCTACCGAAGTCCAAAGTCTCTTCGACATGAAATTTGGCAGACAGTAAAAAGATTTTGATGAGAATGAGTTTCGAGGAGACTAAAAGGCATGTCTCCGATACACATGGTTTCACCGATAGAAGCCATCTCTCTTTGGAAGAAATCATCATTTTCATTGATACCGTAATAACCCATAAGTTATCGAACAAGTCTAAAAGCATTCTATCGAAGTATCTAAGATTTGAACAGTATTGATGAGACCTAGTGATGTCTCATCGATATAAAAAGGGCATCGAAGAAAGAAAACACCGATGAACTTCTAAAAGGACTCATCGAAGACAGTAACTCCATCGATAAAAGATATTGAGGAAAGTGGAGATGGTTCTCATCGACAAGAAAAGGTCTTCGAGGATATAACACTATCAGTGCAAAAAGACTCATCGAAAGGGATGGTCATGTTATCACTATTTTAAAAATGGATGTTCTCAGTCCATAAATGGCTAGGTTTTTCAAAAATTATGTGTCTAGTATGCTTGTGTTCTTTCAATTTGTTTTAAATCTTAAGGGGTTTAGGGTTTAGGTTCTAAGTCGCTTCAATACCTGAGAAAAGCCCTTTTGGTTTCTAATTTGGTGTCACTTTATTCACTTAAGCGATGGGTCCATTTATCATAAAAGTGTTCTCCCCTTGTCATTTACCTAGGTGGTCCCTTTAAATATTTTATTCTTGTTCGCTTTTAATCTGCCTTTTCTAATGTCCGTCGGGCCTTATAAGTATCATGCAATTTTCTGTTGATTTGACGGCCTGCATTGATTCGTGACCAAAAAGTGCTCGAAACTTAGTTTCCATGAAGTAGCAAAAGGCGAAGGTGGACCCGACATATAGGTTTGGACCAAAGCTAAACACCGATCAAGTTTCATCTGATCGGACAGACAGCGTGGTTTCGTGAGATCAAGCTGAACATGTTTTAACCTTCGCGAAGTGGTGAAAGAGTTTGGCGGGTCCCAGAGATAAGCGGTCTTCTTTGGTTAAAGAATGATCGGGTTGGAAAAAGATCAATGGCTCGCATTGATTCGCGGCCACAAGCCAAACGAGGTATAATGTTCGCGAAGTCGCGAAAGATGGGTGGAATTCACACAGAGGTGTGATGTGGCATAATACCTGTCATTTTTTGTAGAGCTCAATAGTGATGTGTCGAATGCCACGTGGCTCTAAAAGTGGTTGAGGGCTCACCTAAGGTGTAACTAGCAGTTATGTGGGAATAGTAAAAGGGAACACATGGCGGATTAAGGGTGGAAATAAAAGGAGTTTCAAGGGCTAATGGCCAACTGCCATGTGGCATTTATTAACCGAAGAACAAGTGGGGTAAGTAATTCCCGGGAAAAGGGCCCACTTAAAAGGCATTCATCTCAAGATTGATCCAACGCTTCTCATTGTTTCGTGGCCCTAAGATGCCCGCAGCTTAACCTCAGCAAAATGGCAAAAACTGTTAGCCGTCAAGATGAGGCGCAGTTAATTAAAAGGATTGATGGTCCCAGTTGGAGTTAAAGGCCAGGTGATTTGAGTTTGAGCTAATGCTTGGCGTGGCCTCGCAAAGGAAAAGTGAATGACTATTAAAGTCTGCGGAGTGGCGAAAAGGAGGTAGGGCCCGACACTAAAGTAGAGAGATTAAACGGAGATAAAGGCGATGCAAGTTCTCGTGATCCAACGGTCGGCGTTGTTTCGCGAAAGAAAATAGCATGGGTTTTATGTTTTGAAAAATAGCGAAAGAGCGAAACAGAGGAAAGACTTGGAGGAATTATGACCCGTTGGAGCTAGTTTTGAATTCGATTTGGCGAATTCAATTCTGAAAAGAAAGCCAAAGCATGTCGAGTTAATTTCTAAAACTTAAATGCCAACTTGTCCTTTTTGAGTTCGCATCAACTTGATTGCTAAGTATTGTTTCATCGAAGTTTGTTGTAGGGCAAATTGTTGCAGAGCGATTTTCTTCAGGCGAATAATCAGGTTTCTTGTGCTTTTCTTGATAACTCTTGGCTTGTTCTCAAATACTGTTGTGTGAATTACTTCATTAGAGGTCTGTGCTAGTTGCTAGTGGTATAATTGTTTGACCAGAATGGCACTCGGAAGAGAATTGATAGGGAAGGTGAATTACCAGGATTGAAATATCTGTGATGATTTTTTAGAGCAATTAACCATGTCCACCAATGCTGGGGCTAAGGCCAAAGAGCTAGTACCTAAGAACCCTCATCTAAAAATTGGAGATGGCCTTTATGATAAGGGTAATTAGTTGAGGGACCCTGAAATAGGATTGTCAAGCTTAGGACTCTTCAAAGTCGGTTTTGGGTAGAGGAATTCCCCAGCTCCTTTGAATGGCATATGGGAGCAGGATGTAGGAAAGCTTGTGGTCCTAAGTGTTTTTATGGATGTAGATCTGTTAGCCCTGATTGCACAGAATTATGACTTTGTGGCAAGATGCATCAGGAACATAAAGGGATCAGTCTTGATTGAGATAAATGAAGATGAATTCAAGAAAGTGTTTAAACTCAATGAGTCCTCTAATTTGTTAAAACCTATTGATTTTGATTTGTTAGCCCAAGTTTACAACACACAAAGGGATCATCTTAGAAGTGGCCCATTGAAAGAATTCTTTGTAAAGATAGGGGGGTTAATAGTTGTAGGCCCCAGCACAATGGAACCATTCTCTCTCACCCTATTCACTCTAAGAGCTAAGGGTATGTATTGGGCATTATACCAGATTTTGGGAGAGGATGCTGAAAAGAATATGCCAACCCATTATATGTTAATGATTGCACAAATTCTAAACCCCTCCCTAGCAATAACATTTGATTATGCCTCATACCTTGCTGATGCAATTCATAAAGGGCTAGTAGGAATAAAAAATGGTAAGGTGGATAGGCCATTTGGATGGCACTCCATGTTAATGCATATGTTTATGTTCAAAGGTGCTAATTATTTTGGAAAGGAGATGGACCTGATTAAGGTCAAGGATAAAGAGGAGATGCCAGTGCAATTGTGGAGTACTGTTCTATCTTGGGATAGAGAAGATGCAAGTTATTTAAAGTTTGATAGATGCTTTGCATCTAAAATTAGGATTCTTCTATGCAGAGAAAACCCTAGAATTCCTAAGGCTCTTTTGGAGTTTCTCAGACCAAAGGAGTTTGCAGAGGATATCAAGATTGTTCACAATTGGGGAGACATATATTTGTACCTTGTGTCTATTGTTTTTAGAGTGTTTGGATTTAGAGGCACCCCCTTTTTACTACCCTATCAGGTCCCATTGAAGATAGGGATTGTAGAAGTCCTGAGACAAATTGGGGGAGTACAAGAAGCAGAGCTAACCAATAGAGGTAAAGGAACTATTTTCCCAACTATTACCATGGCTCACCATTTTGTGATCACTAAGGGTGGATGGAGATTTTTTGAAGAATTCTTTAAGCCATATAGGCTGTCTACTGCAGTGTCAAGATGTGCAGACCTCAAGGATTTTTCAATGGCATGTTCAGAAAAAGAGTAGTGTGCAAAGGTAGGCCACATCAATTTTAGTTCCCAGAAGATCTGATTAGAAATGAATTCAGCTTAGATGAGCAAGAACTAAGGAAGGAGAAGTGGGTGGAATATAAGAAAGCCCTTGATTTTATCCATCAATTTGACACTGGCTATGACCCCCTTCCTAGGTTCAATCCATTTGAGGAGAAAATAAAATTCCTAATTCTTTATTTTAAAGATCTCATGCAGACCTTAAAAGAATTGAGGGATGCCATAATGCAAAATGAGCCTGATAAGGCTAAGATGGTATTGGCTAAGCCTACCATTGCTAGAGATATCTCACCTGGTGACTATGTAATGCACAAAACGTCAAAGTACACCGTGATAATGCCAATGACAGGTGAGCCTTCCACTTCAAAAGGGAAGAGAAAAATTGAAGATGTCATTGACATCCAGGATTCCCCTAAGAAGCAGAGAGTGGGAAAGGAAATTGAAACTAATGAGCCTCAATATTCTCCATCTCAGTCTCCTATCCACATTGGAGATGAACAAGATGTGGCTGAACAATTATTGCAGTTAGGGAGTCTCAGTGAGATTTCCTATACCTATGAGGAGACCCAAGAGGGGATGCCCAAAGAGCCACCTAATGCTGAAATGGATTTGACTGATGGTGAGTTAAAGGGCCAAGAAATGGACCTTACTATTAAGCAAGCTCGTGAAGAATTCCTAGCTGACAGTAATTTTGTCACATCAGGAGCTTTTATACAGTTTCTATGGAAGCAAAATATTGATCAATTGAAGACTAGATGTGAATAGAGGAAAAGTGAACAGCCTCTTAAAAATACAATTCAGGTAGAAGAAGAGGTTAAGAAAGAAGTGATGGAGGAGTTAAAAGCAATCACCCCTGAGAAAGAAAGAGAAATGTTAGCAAAGGCTGGTGTGTTAATTCTACCTGAATGGGATATAGTTGATGCCTTAGTGCTTGATGCAGTGAGGAAAGAAACAAAGCCTATGGAAGGAGTGACATTTAGCAAGGATAATGTTGCTCTTGTCATGTGGTCTTTAAAGAAGGATGAAAACAAAAGAAGGATGCATCAGATTCTAGCCTCTTAGGAGGCATGATAGTTAAAAGAGTCCAAGCCACAAGGGTAGTGGAAGCTGCAAGCACAGTCCTAGAGACTGCAAAATTGAGTGTTGCGGTGGCAGAGAAAGAGGCACAAGAAAAGGCTAATCTCCAATTGAAGTTGGAGGCTATTTTAAGAGCTTACAATGATGCTAAAAAAGGAATAGCCAACAGAGACAGCATAATTGCTAGACTCCAGAGTCAACTGGCAAGTCAATATCATCCCGTTGAATCTTCTACACTCATGATAGCCTCCTCTCCAACAAGACCCCCTCCTACTAGTCCCATCATTGAATATCCCCCTTCTCCTATGCCTTCTAGTTCCCAATTACCTGAAAATGTCCAACATGAGTTGGAAAAATTGAAACAAGCTCAGATATTGTATGCAAACAAATATGAGGAGATGGTGAAAGCCGCCATCTTGAAGTTTGCTAACTCAGTCAAAACCTCCAATGTATACATAAATATGAAGAGGATTCTTGAGATTTTGATCAAATTCAGAGAAGAAGAAGCCACTTTGGAACCAATCCTGAATAAGTGGGTGCCTAAAGGTAAAGAGTTAGAGCTCATATGTTCTTCCCATGCAGATGTAGAAGAGAATGACAATCTAAGGTCCACATGTGAGTTTATAAAAGAGATGAATATTCTTTCAGTGGAAGGAGTAGGTATAAAAATAAAAGCCCAACTTTATAGGAAAGAATATTCAAATCATAAATTTGAAATGTTTCCAGGAGGTTTCATTGGTCCTGTCCAGCTAAAGGAAGAGAAGACTTGGTTAAAGGAGGTGGACCATAATTTGTCCCTAAGAATCAATCAGATTATTAGTACTAATGACACATCCTTATTTGTCCAAACAATTGAGGAAATTGAAAAAGTAAAATCTCATTATGGTTTCATAGAAATAGAGATTGGGCATGTACGAGTCACTTGGAAGTGGTTAGAAGATATGAAACAGAAGATTGCTAGTTTTACTTGGCCTAGTGATGATGTGTATCAGGAGTGGAAAGATAAGTATATGGGACAGAAAGAAGATTCTTGGGAGCAGTTATAGGAGGTTGCAACAGAACAACAAGTAGAGGAAGCTGTAGATGCTGAAAAGGACTTATAACCGCTTCTTGAAAACGACCGGTTGTTTGTAACAAACTTTCTTTTGAAGGGTCCAAAGCTTGTATGCATCCATACTATTATAAATGGATACCAGGACTCCTAAAAAATGATCGCAAGTAATTGTAAGAAAATGCTCCAGAAATTTATCTGAGCTTTTTTCTAGTCTTATGGAGAATATTCTGATTTTTGTAATATTTTCTCAAAATTAATATCAATATATAGACTATCAACTTTCGAGCCTAAATTTTGTGTTGTCTTCTGGTCTACTTGCAAATATTTACTTTTTTCAATATGAGTAATCTAGGGTTATTCATTTGAGTATGGATTGTAAGGCAATCTTAAATAGAGGCATTTCTTAGCTTTTCTTTCCAGGAGGGAAATTAAATATGCATGAAGAATTTCTATCATTAAATTCCTTATGGGAGATTTTGAATTTGATGAATGCAATCTAGTTTGATAAGGGTAAATTCTTATGTATGTCAGGCATATGTGGGGTTTTATAGAAGCTGAGGTGATGGGATGTGTGGAGATATTTGATTGTGGGAGTATTGTTTAAACTTAGATGACTCTATGGCCTAGATAAGGCACTGGTATCAATTGCAGTTGTCCTTTTACATGTCTTGTAGGTCAACATTGAAACATGAGTATTAATGCAGTCCTTGACCAAGTATGCATACAAGAAACATCTAGTTCTATTAAGGCACAAGCATCAAAGTCAGAGGTTATAACAACTAGTGAAAAACATCAAGAACAAAAAGTTTAGTCTCAAGCACTAGGAGTTGTAATAAAAAAACTTACAAGGATGAGGCATATTCATAACTTTTGCAGTCCCACCTTGGATATCAACACTAGAAGCAACTCATATTGTTCGTGTATAGACAAGACAATATGGGAGTTCATTATACCTAGCAACTCGTGGTGTTGTTGTTCGTGTTGGCTCTGTTGGACCCTACAATTAATATTCAATATATATTATTCAATAAGATTAACTGTGCAACATAATGAAATATTCAAAATTGTGTTACCTTGTTGAACTTCGCTTGGTTTCGAGAATAGTTTAATATTCTCTACTTAACAGGGCCAACCACATGAAGGTGGAAGCTCATTTGGCCCCCCCCGCCCCCCCCCCCCCTAACATCACTCTAAATTCCACATTAACATCTTATAACATTCATTCATTAATTCTTTCTACCATTAATAAAATATAGCATTCATTCATTAATATCACATAACGTTCATTAACACATAACATTGATTAACATTAATTAACATGCAACATTCATCAATATTAACTAACACATATCATCCATAATCATTAATTAGCACATAATTACATTCACTAACACATAAAAATCAGTCATTATCAAATAAGTTAGATTACAATCATTTCTTTCTTTGTTTTTTCTTTGAAGCTATGAAAAGACTAAGTGGAACATCGGTGTCTTCATCATTTCCCCCCCTGTAGATGTTCCGCCAACTGCTCATGATCTCAATGTATGCCTAGTCCTATACTGAGGACGAGGACACTGAAGCGAAGGGGGGTCCTCTGCAATAACAAAGAAATGGGTTGAATTCAAAAAAAAAAAATTATTATTGTTACGAGTATTTCATTAATTTAGAGAACATAATTGTTGTGCTCTTGACCTGATGGGGCCACAACATTTTGTGTAGCCTCAACCTCAACATGGTGAACACCAATTGAAATTATTTTTGTTTAAAGCAATAACAGTGGTCCTCTTTACCTAAGTGGGGAACATCACGTTCTTAAGGTTGTGTACCCAGATCATGCTCCACTTACTCACCACCGACTACATGCTCTAAAATATTAACAAGAAAGGTTACATTAATTACTACTCTAATTACAAATTAAGATGTTTAATTGTATTAATAGCTAAATAAATAAATTTGAATAGCAAATGATTACCTCCACTACTAGGATGCACATCTGGACCTTCATGTCCAGGTGGTGTTTCACAATTAGTAGGCTGCATTCCAATGACATGCACATTGTTATCATTGCTTGCTTATTTAAAACAAATATAGTCACTTTATGTTGGAACTCAACATCAATTAGATTATTGGTAAAGTATTCAATTTGAAACAACTTCCATTTAGCATATTTACCTATGTGACGGATGCACTCGAATGTTGTGTATACCCACTCAATTCTTGTAGCCAATCAACCACGGCTGAATAGCCTTGCTGGTAGGAAATTCTCTTGTCATCTTCTGTGGGCGCTCTATTGAATTCAGAGCCCTGCATTTTTGCTTGGTACCGTGAATTTTGCTTGCATTGTTTGATAAAAAAAAATGTTTACAATTATTAATATTTTGAGACAATATGGGAGTTTACATGAGATACTTACAATTTGTGCAGCAAGTTTCATGTAACCACCAGAGCCGAGTTTGTGTTACCCGTGCTTTTCTTGCCTTGCCTTGGTTGCCTTTGACATGTCACTCAGTCTATAAAAATGTTTGAAATATGTTAGATTATATAAATATAAAGAGTAATTAATTAGTACATAATTACATTCTTAATAGTATCCTGTACCTTCTTCTAGTGTCTACTGGTGTATTTCCTTTTTTCCCTTTCAATTCTCTCCTTGGCATCCAAAATTCGGTCCTTCCACACCCTCTCTGGAATCATGGGGGGACACTCGTACTTTAGGTTCATCTCCAAATGGGTCTTGTATTTGTCCCTCACATACTTTAGATATGTGCCAGCTTTTTCAAGGAGTTTGGTTTTGTCAAAGGTGTCATTTCCAAACCACTCAACCATTTGGTTTGTCAATTCATCTTTTAACCTTTTTCCTTGGTCATTCCACCTTTTAAAGCAAAAAAAAACCTGTTAGATTCAGAAATGAACTGAAGCTACATTTATTACACTTCAAGAAATGGATCAAAGGAAAAGTATTCTAGCAATGATATGAAATCAAAAGTGGATAAGGGTTAGTTCACATATGATGTACCACCTTTTACGTAAGGTGGGCCCAAATATCTGCAATGCAATGTCACTAAGATGTTTATAGAAAATATCATTGCCTGCAAAAAAATTCATGGGATCATTAGTCCAAAATGAGTGATCATAAAGTAAATTACAATTAGAGTATATATAATAATAATTTTAAAGTACCTGAAACCTTTTGTATCTTTAAGGGAAGCATTTCTTCATCGCTCACCATGAATGTGGCCTGCAATGTTCCCATACTAGCAATACGAGAAGATATAGGAAACGATGCTATGTTATTAGCAGTAGTCACCCGTGGCACATCCTCATGTGCATCTCCTCCTGCAAAAAATGAATCCACTATGAAATGGCATTAGAATTCAAGAAAGAACGCTTGAAGGGAAATAAACACATGATAGAAGAAAGAGCAAAAGAGGGATCTACCAACAATGGGCGGGCCAATATGACGTTCACTAGAGGATGTTTGCATGCTACGTGTTGCCGACATTATAGTTGGCAATACAGGTGAGGGTGACCTCTGATGAGGCGGCATCGACATTTGCACAGTAACATTGACAACACCTAAAGAATAATACATTAAATATATCAAACATTAAATATATGAAAAGTGCAAGAATTGTAAACAAGGATGAACCTTTATTTTGAAAATTGACAATATCAAGTATGATGTGTTTTGGGTACTCAGAGTGATAAGCCAAGCAAGCGATAATACAAGAAAATCATCATCACCTAATCCTGCAACACCCTGATCGTAGGAACGACTTTCATGAGGGCGGATAAATTGTTGTAAAAACAATACGTAAATATTTTAGTTAATGACATAAAAAGAGAATAAAATATAAACCATTATTGAACTTTTGTTAGAATTAAAGCTTTCATTACTGCTTACTTGCAAGTTTTCTGCTGTCTTATACAATAATTCCACCCTCTGCCGTATCTCATCAGTGGTAGGATGCATGGTTGCCAAAGCAACAATCTCTTTTCTAATTTTAATAAGAGGCATTTTAAAGAATTTCACAAGGTCTGTGGGATCTTCAAGGTCATCATTGCTTAACCCTAATGATTCCACATCCATAGAAAGGTGCTCAGGTACTACAACTCCCTTTCCCTTTCCCCGAACATCCGTTTGTGTCAAGAATATCATTAACAATTACAAAATTAGTATAAATCACTAAAAAAAAGAACATAATAATGTAACAGTTTGCTTCTACCTAATTTGTACAATTACAATGAGGTTTACCTGCTTGGTAGAAGTGTCGCAAGGTACATCTCTGTCTGCGATATGTGATGGATCCATGTCGGCCTGTGACAAAGAAAAAATATAAAAAATGTTAGTGAAATTACATCATACACAACATGAACAACATGAACCTTGTAGACAAAAAGAGTATTAAATATTAAAAAGATGTTGTCATCAAAATCATTGTAAATTTTTTAATTCCTTACCTTTACTTTATGTAGACTATGCAGGATCCTCAACTAAATGGTCACATAAATAGTCACATAGCTAATAAACAATCCAATTTCCATAAATAAACACAGTTTAAAAATTATCACATAAATAGTCACACTCCCTATCTCCATCTCCATATAAAAAGGTGCATCATGAATTAATTATGTAATGGCATTAGAATTCAAAACAAAATGAATTAATTATGTAAAAAAAATTCTATCAAGAAGTCAATATTAAATAGATAATATACTAATCACATTCCTCATACATTTCATTCTTCATCATCATGAACATCAAGGTCATCATCATCATCATCATCATCATCATCATCATCATCATCATCATCATCGTCGTCGTCGTCGTCGTCGTCGTCGTCATCGTCGTCGTCGTCGTCGTCGTCGTCGTCGTCGTCGTCGTCGTCGTCGTCGTCGTCATCGTCGTCGTCATCATCATCATCATCATCATCATCGTCATCATCATCATCATCAACATCTTCACCATCAACATCACCATCATCACCATCACCATCATCATCATCATCATCTTCTTCTTCTTCTTCTTCTTATTCTTCTTCTTCTTCTTGTTCTTCTTCATCATCATTGTGAAACTGTCGATCGTGATCATCATCCACTTCATCTTCTACTTCTTCGGTATCTTCTTCTTCCATCACATTATACTTTATCAGCCTTCCTCTTGGATCATGTCTAACAACAAATGACCAACCCAGTTTATGTGGAACCTCTGAGTAAAATACTTGCTCACATTGGCTTGGAAGACATAGGGCTCATCCCCAACTGGTTCAAATGACCTTGTATTTAGCATTATAAAACCATTATCATGTTCAATAATAGTTCTATCAGGATCATTTTTATTCAATCATAGCTTGTACCATTTGACGACGAACAAAACTAATTTGAAGGAATTAAAGTCACACTCAAGTATATCATCCAAAATGCCATAGTATCGATTTTGAGACTATTGAGGATGAATGTCATTTCTCGATGAAATATTTGTCACCCAAAGACTATAGTGATGCCAGAAACACAAGTTTTCTTTGTGTCATCCAACTTTTTTATGTGAAATTTATGACCATTGCAGCACATACGTTGTGGTGTTTGACCTGCGATATGTCAAACATGTAAATTTTATTGCATTGTGAGTTGATAAACATATGGGTGATTAATAAATTTATACGTACCTGTTTATCTCTTAAACCATATGCTAAATCAATTTCACTTTGCGTAACATTGGAATCTCCATTACGATGTGCTTCTTTAACCAATGAAGCCACACCTTCCCATGTTAACATGCATCCAGAATGTTGACAATGTTCAATCCATACCATCATCCAATCAAGATTGTTTGCAATATACAAATGTAGTGAATCCCACTCTCGACCAACTATACAAAAAATAAATAGACGTCTTACAATCAATTTATTTTGAAGATTAAGAATTAATTAACTACAATAACATCTTATAATTACCTCTCACTTTCCTCAATCTACCTTTCCCCGTCAAGTACTCCCCTTCGAATTTGTTAATGGTGTTGGGATCCCAAATGCGATCCACATGGATCTTTGTTACAAACTTAGGAAGATATTCAAAAATGTACACCATAGTCTGGTATACCATATATCCCTCCACCATAGAACCCTCAGGATGTGCTCTTTGTCAAACCAAAGCCTTCAAAAATTTCAAGTGCCTCTCAACCATCCACATTGACCTAGTGTGTATAGGTCCACACAATTCAATCTCCTCAACTTGGTGTATGAGGTAGTGTTCTTGTGCATTGAAAAAAGATGGAGGTAGACACTTTTGCATTTCACACATTAAATGAGGAATTTTTCTCTTCCAATATTTATATCATCTTTATGGATTTCTTTACATGACGACCACCTACAAGGTATTCAAGACGCAAAAAAATATATTACATAAGAAGTAAAACAAATCGCAAATATAATATCTATACAATGAACTAAACAAATATCACTACTTACCTCATGTATTTTCCAAGATCATATATGACTTGCTTGACATTATTGTCGAAGTTGTCAGGGAGAGATAGAGGTAGAACGAACTGCAACAATTATAAAATTATCTTTTCATTTTTTTGTAACATAATGAAAAGTACACGTACGTGCAGTACTTAAATACATACTAAAAACACAAGAACATGAATTACCTTAATGAAGGTATGCCAATCATGCGTTTTCAAATACATACTAAAAACACAAGAATGTGAACTACCTTAATGAAGGTATGCCAATCATGCATTTTCATCCCTGGCCCAAATTCACTTTTCTTTGATATGAGATTGTTTATGTTCGCAGCAAATCCTATGGGAAATTGAATTTTCCGTATGACTTCTTTTATAGCATTGCTTTCCTAGTCCGTTAATAACTAAGGAAGATCACTTATATTAATCTAGTCTCCATGGCTATTTGATTGAATGACATTTATCATTGCATGATTGGAATCCTGAATGTCACTTCATATTTTGACAATTTTTTCTTTGTCACGTCTTCCATCCAATATTTTCCATAATGTCTCTGTTATATTCTTTCTAATATGCATACTATAAAACAAATAAACAATTTGTAACTACTCATAGTAGGGCAACCTAATAAATTATTGGGGATAACTTTTTATTCCCTTAGGAAGGTGGTCATTTATGCCTTCACGACCTTCATGATCATCAATCACATCATCAGTAAACAAAATAAAATAGAAAAGATGTTTTATGACAAACCAATAGATGGAATGGCATTACCTTGACGATTAATTATATTATATTCCAACTTCCATAGGTGAGGTGTCATTCTTAGTGGCTTTGATGTATTCTCTTCTTTCCCATTGAAAAGATGTTTTTCATTATTTCAATACTTATGATTTTTGTGGAGAAAGTGCCTATACTCATCAAACACCTGCTTTCCTAAACTTTTTGAGTGACGAGATTTCATATTTGGACCACAAACAGGACATGCAAATTTTCCCTTTGTTTGAAGACCTACAAGATAATGTATAATTGGATTAAATATGATAATTTTTTGAATTATAATATTCATGCACAACTTAAACACTATAACATACCACAAAAATGTGTTAGCCCCGGGGCATCGTGTATTGTCCATAGAAGCATTGCATGGAATTGAAATTGTCTTTATCCTATTGGTCTAGAGATGTCATACATAGTGACACCATTCCATAACTCCAACAACTCATCGATAAGAGGCTCAATATATAAATTCATATCTTTAACTTGGTACTTACCTAATCGAATGAACAAAAACATTACATAATTATTATGACCATTTTACTGTAATATTTATAATTAAATTTAGACGACTATATTTAAATGATAAAATACCTGGAACAATCATTGCCAACATTATGTGCTCCCTCTTTATTGAAATCCATGGAGGAATGTTATTGTTGATAACAAAAACAGGCCACACTGAGTAAACAGATCTCATCTGTCCAAATGGATTGACACCGTCCGCTGCCAATGAAAGCCTGAGATTACGAGGTTCTTCTTTAAAGTGTGGCCACTTTTCCTCTATGTCCATAAATGTTGAACCATCCACAGGCATTCAAAAAATATCATCTCGACTTCTATTGTGTGCATGGTAATCCATAAATTGTGCCAAGCTAGTGCACTTGAATAATCATTGCATACGTGGAATAATGGGAATATAGTGAAGAACCTTGCGAGGAACCCTTTTTGTTATTTGATCTATTCGATATCTACTGATATGACATTCAGGGCATTCAGTTCAAAATTAATGTTGTTTGTGATATATAATATGATCATTGGGACAAGCATTTATTGCTTGATACTCCATTCCAATATCTTTCATAATGGCAGATAATTCTCGGTATGAGCGAGGTGTAATATATTTGATGGTGGTAACAAAAACTCACCTATCAATCTAAAACAACAAAATATAATTTGTTATAATAAAGAATATTAATGGTACAACATGATTCATAGTTTATTATGACATAAATGACATGCCTTAACATACATGACATTGTTATGTTGGATAAACCATTCATAACCTTCAAGTTCACCAACAACAATACAACGGAGAGAAGAGTTGCCTGCGAGCCTTCATAAAGGGCCTCAGATGCCTTCTCAAGTAGAGGGACATCATGAACAACATCAAGGTCATCTTCATCATCATGATCAGTTGCACAAGTACTAAATGAGTCATGGATCAATGTATTTGTACCATCATCTTCAATTGTGTTTTCTGGCTCATGATCGTCATCTTCCATGGGATCATTATCTTCAACTTCGATATTCACACCTCCATGTTCATCCACTTCGAAAACCATATTCTTAGGGTTGTGTTGATCCATACCATGTGCTCCAGGGTGCTCGACATATATAAAATTGATATACATAAATAAACTGTGATCATGATCTCATCATCACGTGAATTATTATGTATATAAATTGTCAAAATGATATAATGAAAAAATTACCAATGGATGATAATCATGTCCACCTTCAATGTGACCATGCAGCCTACAATGTTTCTTTGTTGTTTTGATTAGAAGTCTTCTAGTCTTTAACCCCTTACAAATTTTGCACAGACAATAACATTTTCCATCACCTTTTCTTTTCAAGTTAGACCACAATCTAGCAATTGTCTCCTTATTTTGTTGTTCGTTGATATTGTCTGACATGGTCTTTCTCCATAGGCAAGAAAATAGAAATTATTGTCTGACATGGTCTTTCCCTCAGGAGCTGGCAGATCCTGCTTCCATACTTTAATTCTGTTTTCTCAAAGGACAATCCTAAAAATTCATGCATTGCAAACAACTTTTTACACCTTTGTCGATTGTGGTGGCGTCACAGAGAGTTTACATCAATAAATGAAGAACATGCCAATGCTTTTAATGCAATAGTAGAAGTCTATCTCTTATTCAATATCTCTAGTGAAACCCCCATGATCTTTTGTTGGAGTAGAATTTGTTATATTCTAGAAAGGGTCTTGTCCTTTGTTGATGGGATATTCATCTACCTCAAGAAATAACTATTCTTTTCTCCAACAAGAAATGGAACTAAATGAAGATCTAGCACCATGAAATTAATCCTCAAAAGGATTACTATAGTTAGTTTTGGTAGATAATGATCTAGGTAAAATACTAATGTGGCTTTATGAAACATTATGTACTAGCTTAGCATACTCTAACAACTTTGGTGTAACATGCTACATCCAATTAAGTCTCCATCGGTATCTCTATTGTGTTATGGATTGGGATTCAATGTACTCTTTTTATACATAAATTTTACTTTCAACTGAGGAGGTTTGTATGTACTTACTTGTCTTTCGATTGTATCCCTATTTCAAGAATTTCTTCTATCAACAAATCATTTGTTGTAAGTTGTACAAGTGGAATCTTGAACATGCCTTCCATGATAGCCTTGTTGATACGTTCAACACCATCTTGTGCAACAAATCTTTAGAACTCCATTTTCCCTAATTGAAGAGTGAGTAGTAGGGACAATCTAGGACACTTACAGAGGTTTTTCAAGAGGGATAAATAGACCTAAATATTATGGCTTAATAATGATCAATAGGTAAACAGATAAGAAACTCTCAATATCAAAATGACTTTCTCAATTTTCTTTCCTAGAAATGGATAGATCTGCTAATAATGGCTTTATGACTGTATGTCAACTTTAGACTCAATCCAAGAAGAGCTAGAACTAATATGCGATATCTAGATTTATGATCTCTATAATATAAAAATCCCATAATTATGTTTCCATGCATCTATACCACAACACAAACATCATGCTAGTGTTCAGCCATAGCAATTGATATCCTAATTATAGAATATGAAATATGCACATAACTATGAATAAAGATTGAGAAAAACAAAGAAAGATGCTTATTGCAAACATAAATGACTAATGGACAAGAATTGAATTCATTGTAGATAGTTTTGAATATCAAATTTACTTATTTGTGTGCATTTAGTAACTCATGTACTTGTGGCCAACCATTTATCTCTTTCATAAATTAAACACTTATTAATGACATTAAATGGCTGAGTAATTATGTTTTAGTTGAAATTGAAAATAAAATATTTTATTTCAGGACAGATCACACTATTCTCTATCATATTTTAGACTCTTGGTTTTGTTAGTAGTGGTTTGATGTCTTTGGAGCTGATCATTGCATTTCTTTAGTTACGTTTGTCAGCCTACTCCCAGCCTGTGCCAAAAATGGGAGCTTTGGAATAGGGTATGGACACCCATCAAAGCATAAAAGATAGAGGAATTTTATTAGATGTAGTTGCAACTGCACAAAATGGATTTTTTGAGAAGGCTTTAGAAACTTTCAAGCAAATGCAATCAGCAGGTGTAAAGCCAAATTCCATGACCATTGCTACTATCCTCCCTGCCTGTACCAAAATGGGAGATTTGGAACAGGGTATGGACATTCATCGAAGCATAAAGGATAGAGAAATTTTGTCAGATGTTGTAGTTTTAACTGCCTTGGTAGACATGTATGCAAAATGTGGAAGCATAGACAAGGCACGTGAACTATTTGATGGAATGCCTGAAAGAAATGTTGTCTCGTGGACTGCAACGATTGCTAGATATGCACAAAATGGATTTGTCAAAAAGGCTTTAGACACTTTCAAGCAAATGAAATTGGAAGGCATAAAGCTAAATTCCACAACCTTTGCCAGCATCCTCCCTGCCTGTACAAAAATGGGATCTTTGGAACAGGGTATGGACATCCATCAAAGCATAACGGATAGAGGAATTTTGTTAGGTGTTGTACTTGCAAATGCCCTGCTTGACATGAATGCAAAATGTGGAAACATGGACAAGGCTTGTGAATTGTTTGATACGAAGCCGCAAAGAGATGTGATCTCATGTGAACAATCAACACGCATGTATATGGGAGGAAGGGATTGCTGATACAAAATTGAACACTCACTCCTCAATCATAGTTCTATGGTTTTACGAGATTAAACTAGGATAATTAACCACCACATGAATATTTTTTGCAACATGAAATTAAAAACTAGGGCAATTTGAATCTACCTCCTGCGTGGGATTGCCTTCGACGCGGGTTTGATATTATTGGGGGTTGAAGTCACCACGGACGCCTACGCGGGATTGCAATTCACAAATCAATTCCCCGCCTCTTTTTTAATTTTGTAATGGCCGTTGTCATCAGAATTACGATGAACTCGAGCACTTTTTTGAAAAAAAGAAAATTCTCATTCCTAATGCCTTCTTCGTCGAAACCAAATGGGTAATTTCCGTCAGAATTATGACGAATGCAGGTTTTTTTTCAAAAAAAATCAAATTTGGCCACAATATACCTTCTCCATTGGAAACCTCAGTCGAAAATCTAGTCCAAATGTATCAGTGCCTACTCCCATTGGGTGGATTGTAGTATATACCTCATTTTGTAACCTCTGAACTTGGGAAAGATATTAATCTCCCATATACTTTCATTCACACTAACACTTAGCAATGAACTCTACACAAACACTTTACAATGACCTCTACACAAATCAATGAACCTTTCAATTTTCTAGAAAATATCCTCTCTCATTTACTTGTGACCAACCAAAAGATATTCTCTTAATATTCAACAAGTAATAGGGAGAGATCTAGAAAATATCCTCTCTCATTTACTTGTGACCAACCAAAAGATATTCTCTTAATATTCAACAAGTAATAGGGAGAGATGGTAAATAAATTTGTAAAAGAAAAATTTAAGTGAATCAAAGGGAGAAAGAAAATCCAACACCTTTACTCACTAGTCAATTTAAACATATCTTACAATTATGTGTATAGAGGAACATCTAGTCAAAATCCAAATCATAAAAACCTCACATTCATAATCTAAATCATAGCCTTCTTATAGATTGGAATGAATATTCTTTTCTTAGAATCACACATCAAATAAGAAGTATTCTTGTAGCCCTTGCTTAATTATTTCATCCAATTATAGATTATCAATGTTTTGGAGAGCATATAATAGATAAAAATAAAATCCACGTCTGTCTAAGGATTCATCCTTACCTCTTAGAACTGTTTCTCATCTTCATGAATCATTGTTTCTTTCAACATTGTCAGCATCAATTGGTACAATTGACATTCACCAAATATTCACAAAATGAGATAACAAATCCACTAAGATATGTACCAAAATAGGGAATTATTGATAATTTGATGAAGGGATTTTCTTTCCTTCTATTTTAGTCTTCTTATGCATCCTTTAAAACAAATTTCTCTCAAAAAAATCAAATACAGTCTTGAATTGCAAACATAATTTTCATAGTTAAATGTGCAAGAACTCACTCATTAACCATTGTTCTAGTCTTCATTGATTGCTTCCGCTTTCTTTCAACACCTTATCTCTAGAATATTTTGGATGTGGCTTGCACCTTCTTCAAGTGTCAAATTCCAACACCACTCATTTGTAGGTTTTAGTGCCACTCTTCTATAAATTTCAACTCTTTAGCATCTTTATAGAAACTTTGTCCTCGTGCCCAACAAAATAACATGCCTAACATAAATTTCTAAGAACAGGAAGAAATGGAACTCTAATACCAATATGACGAGCATAAAACTTGATTGATTTATTCAAAGAACACAACGAACAATTTTTAAAAAAAATTACAGTTGATATAATTATAATAGAATAACTTCACCATAGCCATTCAATAACCACCTAGCAAACTAAAAATGTAATAGTAGAATCTATGTTAACATTGTGGATGGATGCATAAAATGATAAATTTTTGTTCAAATATATTTTTTAAATTCTTGTGTTTTTAATTAATTTTTTAATGGGACTAGGGTGTAAATTTGAAAGCCATTGTGAACAAACCCATAAACTTGACCTAAATTACATGTAAAAAAACTTATTTTAGTGTATATAGAAAGATATCTAGACTTAACAAATCTAATGCTTTACTTAAATAAAATGAATTTTATTTTTTTTAAATAGTAGTATATGTCTTTTCAATTTTATGACTCCACATGTTTACAAATTAATAAATAAACAAAATATTAGGTTAAAAATTCAATAATATTATGTTTAAAAAAATTAATTTCAAATCTATAATGAGTTTTAAATTGAAATAAAAAATATTATTAACATCCATTTAGTTGAAGTTAGTTTTACTAGTTGATGCTACCATAAAATTATCCTTGTAAGTCTCAAAATTAGAATTGTATTTATAAGAGTAAAATAAATTCAAAAATGTGAATAGAAAATATTTATATTTTATATTAATAAATACTCAAGTTATGAATATATGTCCACCAATCTTTATAATGAGTACCTATTATATAAATTTGTACCTATTATGAACATAACCAAAAAGTTCCCATTCGATGTAATGTTCCTTACCCCTCCCCCTCATTTACCCCTCAAAGTGAACCCATTATCTTGTGCATAGAGACTAATGTAAGGCCTTATTTCCAAAGAGACAAAAAGAGGAACAAATGGTCAAGGAGTTGGCCAACTTGGTGGAAGAGAAAATATAATAAAAAAGATAAAACAAATCTACTAAACACATGATAGACACTTTTACATGTATGTTAATATAGTTAATTATTTTAACTTACAATTCACCACTTGTTGTAACTGAATTGAACTTCATTGTCATTAAAGACATAAAATGTTTTGATAATGTAAAAAAATCATATGCAAGGTGACAAGGGATGAAGGGAAAACATATATTTTATCAGGTACTACCTGTGTAGAGTATCTTCTTTTCAATTAGTAAAGAAATGATGAATACAAAATTAGAACATGTGTATTCTTGGGTACAAAGCTTGTCTGTGTTATGGTGGTGGATAGAACCAAAGATTGAGACAAGAAATTGGGTGACAACTTAGGAGAATCCTTTAAAGTAAGCTTGATCAAATTTGAAGTCGTTGCATGAATCAGACTTCAAGTGGGAGATTGTTGGATGTGAAATTCGATTGTTCATTTTATCTTCCCTTCCTTGTCCCTTTGTCTTCTATTGAAGACTATATATATATATATATATATATATATATATATATATATATATATATATATATATATATATATATATATATATATATATATATATATATATATATCTGTGTGTGTGTGTGTGTGTGTGTGTGTGTGTGTGAGAAAAATATTATGTATGTAAGGTGTAATGAATAATAAATATTAATGTCTTCCTTTCCTTGCATGTAGCTAAATTGATAAACCATGTTAAAATTATTATATTATGTATAATTTATAAATTGTTAATTTATCGAATTAATTTATGGATATGTAAACATTAAAAACTTACATAATTAACAGTAAGAGAATAAAAGCATGTTCATTTTTTTTTCATGACCATTCTCAAAATATATGTAGCATTGATTGCTTATCAAATAACACATACATTTTTCATCTGTCTAGTAGTAGATTGTCCTCAATGTGCAAGGATTCTCACGTGTGATGTGGTAGGAGTTACAGGTTATGGTGGATGAATCATCTTCGTCCCAATGTTGTGGGTTGTTGCTATTCTGGCTCCAAAACCACAGTACGTAATCAATAACATGCAGGTTATTGATTGTTACACACCGTTGATTTTGAAAAGAATGGTCATGATTTTTTAAGTTGTCAATAGGACATTGTACGAATTCAAGGTTTTGGAGCCAAAATAGACGTGTCTCATATCTATAGCTACAACTATTATGGCTCAAAAACTGCAGTATGGAGTCAATGACACACAAGTTATTGATCATTATACATCATAAATTTTGAAAAGAACGGTCATGATTTTTAAGTTGTCAACAATACGTTGTATGAATTGAAGGTCTTGGACCTAGAATAGACGTGTCTCATATATCTGCGGCTGCAGCTATTCTGGCTCCAAAACCATAGTATGGAGTCAATAACATGTAGGTTATTGATCATTATACACCGTTGATTTTGAAAAGAACAGTCACAATTTTTTAAGTTGTCAATAGCATGTTGTACGAATTGAAGGTTTTGGAGCTAGAATAGATGTGTCTCATATATCTGTGGTTGCAGCTATTCTTGCTCCAAAACCACAGTACAGAGTCAATAACATGCAAGTTATTGACCATTATACACCATTGATTTTGTAAAGAACGATCATGATTTTTTAAGTTGTCAACAGCACACTATACGAATTGAAGGTTTTGGAGCTAGAATAGACGTGTCTCATATATATGTGTCTGCAGCTATTCTGGCTCCAAAACCATAGTACGGAGTCAATAACATGTAAGTTATTGATCATTATACATCGTTGATTTTGAAAAGAACGGTCACAATTTTTTAAGTTGTCAACAACATGTTGTACGAATTGAAGGTGCCCATTGCAATTGAATCCGCAAAGAATGCAGTAGTAAAGAAGGACACGTGTAGGGAAGTATAAGGATGATATTTAGCTGATAGGCTATTCCCTGTGGGGGTATCCCACCACCGAAAAACTGCCTCACACCGGAATTTTTGTCGGCCGGGAAATTTTGTTGTTCGCCAGTAAATTGTGTTCTTATCCGTAATTTCTTTTAATGAGCCTCTCAGGAATGGTTCATGATATAAAGTAATAAAAATTCATGATTAAAAATTCCAAAATATGTATCAACTCCTTAATAAGCTGGTCATACTACCTGCCACTTAACAGTAAAAAAAAAATTAACACTTATTTTTTAAATAAATAAATATTTAATATTTATTAAACATTGTACAAGAATTGAACTGTATTATTAAAATTTTATATAGGGTGTGTGCACAAAGATGGTGGTCAGAAAAGTGGACACCACCCAAAAAAAATTGGAAAAACAGGTAGCGCGTACGCGGTTTTAAAATTTCAAATTCCCACATACACGCTTAGGTTTGTTCTTCCCGAGCCTAGAAAAGATAGTGTGTATGCACTAAGCTTAGGAAACTGAGCGTGTATGCGCTACGACTAGGAAAATGAGCGTGTATGTGCTAATAATTCTAGTAAAACCGTATACGCGGTGCCTGATGAAAAAAGTTTTTAAAAAAACTGGGTCCTCATTTACCCGAAAAGAGCATTTTTTACTTTCTTTTTTTCCCATTTTTTAAGATAAACCGCGAACGGGGTGCGAAATTTGTCCTCGGGCTATGGATCAAGGTTAGTTTTTGTTTTTTTTTGTCTTTCTTTCTGGTTTATGCCATTTGTTTTACATTTTGAATTTAATTTCATTAATTTTGATTAGGTTTTTTCATTTTTTGTTTCAAAAACCAAATTCTTCTAATCCAAAACAAGAACAACCAAATGCACCTCCTGAAAACCCACAAGAACAACCAAATGCACCTCCTGAAAACACACAAGAACAACCCCCAATTCTTCCTTTTGACCGCACGACCGAAACACAGGAAGAATTAATTAATCAGTTAGGGCAAAATACATCCAAAATCAATAGACTGATTGTAAAATTTAAAACTTTTGAACTTGACCATCATCAATCCCTTGACACTAGCCTAGAAACATTAGCTAGTGGTGCCATAGCTGTTTCCACTGAAATTACCAAATGGGGAAGCTTTAGGGATAGGTGTCGTCAATTCTATGCCAATGGGCTATCATACGATGGAGTTAAAAACAAAAATATTTCTAAACAACAAATATGTGCCCTTTTTGTTGACCCCAAAACTGGTCAGTCATTACCTCCTAATGCAAAGAGGTTTCCCATACATTGGTGTACCAATGTGCAGATGAAGAATCTTTTTTGGCAAAGGTGGCGAATGGTCTTTGACGATCCACCTTGTAATAATTATGATGTGCCATTATATTTTTTGAGAAAAATATATTGTGAGTTTGTGCTCAATGTGTGCCCAAATTATTTTGACATGAGAGAGTTTCCTGGTAGAGGTGGTGGCTCTGCCCAAGATAGGCCTGGAGCCCATAGGAGATTAGCCGTGGAGAGTCGCCGCCCCCTAGCACCCAAACCCAAGGTGCATCAGGCTGTCCCATTAGAGCTGAAAGAGTTGATGGAGCTATAGAATCTTCAGGTGGCCACAGCATTGATTGGTGCCATCATCCAGCATGGGACATCATTAGCACACCCTATTGTATTGGATGATGAGCCGTTAGAGGGTGATAGAGAGCCCATCAAGCATATGTGTGTCAGTTGCTCGGGGATATGCTCGAGGATAGATGATGTAGCTGGTGTAGATGGATACTCATATCATCTATGCACGATTTGCAGTTGTAGATGTCAGGCTCACATGGTTGAGGATGTCACACTGACAGATGAGTTGATGGACATGGTGTTTGCCCATGAGCCATAGACACAGGTGTGTTGATTTGAATTCATAACATTTTATTTATCAGTCACTTTAATTTTGTAATTACATAAATGAATTTTCATTTATACATCGATTTAAATTGAGACAAATAATATGCATTTCAGGATGCAGCAGCAGTATCCCATACACCTCCCCCAGTTACCACAGCTGCAACTTCGACGCCTGAGGTATAAATTTTGTAACATGTTAAAATAGAATAGTACACTTTGAATTCAAAAAAATACAAGATATACTAACTATCTTTAATGCTTGGTGCAATTTCTGGTTTGTAGGTGTTGACAGGGGATGAAATGTCCCAGATTGATGACATCACGTTGTTGGTGATCGATTTTGGCCTACAAGGCTATACAGTATCATATTTTGTACAACTCTTTTTATGTATTGTTTTGATGGAATATGCAAGTCATTTCATTTTAGATTTTTAAAATTATGTTTAATTTATTATCTATACTAATATCTCATGTTAATTTTCTGTTTTTAGGGCACTCCCTCCACGTCTAGGGCTCGTCCGAAGAAAAAGAATATCTCGAAGATGCCAAAACATGTGAAGAAGGTAATTGAACACATTTTTAGTTGTACAATTGTTTGAAAATGTTGAAATCAAGTATTAGTTGGGGTTTGTAGATTGATTAGTGTTTTTTGTCTATTTTACATGTACAACGGCCATTGAGCTTTGTGGATATGTTGAATGCACCTGATTCGCCCATGAATCAAGAGAGGGCGGAGGTATGTATCTCTACTTTATTTTCTTGATTTCATGATTATATGCACACGTACATGTGAACTTGTGATGTATTATAATCTTATATTTTTTTCATACAGCAAATATCCATACCTATTTCGTCAATGGAGAACCCTCCTCCTTGCACTAGAGGAGCATATCAAGATCCAGTACACTTTTGTTTGATATGTAAAATTAATTGTTTTCAACCTTCAATACTTATCATTATATTAATTGTATTTAATCTTTGTACATTTTTTGTATAGGTAATAGCGACCATTTCTACATTGATGGTGAGCCATCCTCAGTCCATTGGAGAAGCATCTGAGGCACAGGTACGTCATCGTTCTCTATATTATAGCTTTTAAGTGTTTTTGATATATTTATGTTAGTACATTGTATTAATTGTACATTTAATCTACAATAGACTCCTTCGCAATACGGCCATAATGTGGATCCATTTAAGTATGTCTTCAAGAAAACTCCTAAGAGTGACAAGGAGAGGAGAGCGAAGACATTAGCTCTTGGATCAGCCGATGAGGTAATCTACATTTAAATTGCAAAGGAATTAAAGTTAAATGCATAGTTATGATGTCAATTGTGAACTATTTTCTACAAAAGAATTCTAACTTGGCTTTTGAATTGTGGTTTTGCAGCCATCTACAGAGCCACGTACTGCGCCGAAGAGGCTTGATTTTGATGATCCACTAGAAGTTTAGGATCATATAGTGTTAGTTTTGGTCATAGAATGACCAATACATGTAGATATATTCTACATTTTTATTGTATATCAATTTGGACATGGCATATGCCACATTTTTGTAATACTTGTATTGACTTGGTAGACATGTCTTTTTTTATATATATAAATATCGATATTTGATCCAATAAATGTGTAATGAGTTCATTATTTTGTATTCATTGTATTTTGTGGTTGTCCTTTTATAAATTTAAATGAATATTTGTATATGTAATCAACAATATGAATATAAACAACAAAAATATATGATATGAAGCATTGCAATCGTGGAATATGATTTGATAAAATTTCTAAAATGTTGAATTAACCGTACAAAACTCCTTGTATTCAGTTCATTATTGTGTATTCGTTGTATTTGGTGGCTGCCCTTTTATAAATTTAAATGAATATTTGCATATGTAATTAACAATATGAATATAAACAACAAAAAACGACAATATGAATTTAAACAACAATGTGTTTGGTGCGAGAGCACCCTCATGCTCGCAATGGTCAAATTTTATTCCTCGTGTGCACAAACCGACATCACAAGCGCGTCCAAGTGGGCATGTTTACGCTAGGCATGTTATGTGTACAAAAATAGAAACTTGTGTAGAGTAATAATACATGGATTGCACTTCATTTTGAGGTTGTAGAGTATAATTTTCAGTGAAATCAATGATAGAGACAATGGTGCCAAGAGGAAATGTGTCCTTACACAACTTGAATTGCTCATCTAACCATCGAGCTCTATGTGTATGCATTATGTACTCATAAACTAGTTTCTCTTGAAACATTTTCATAAATTGAGCTACACATATATCATTTTTCACTATCTCACATCTCTTCAAATCTTTTCCATCTTTAACTCCATATGTGACTGTCTTGTATTTTCCAAAAGAAACTAGTTTCGTACCAATTTCATGTGTGCTCTCCAAATGTATGCATCTTGGTAAATGTTGCAAACCACCACATATAGCACAAGAACCTTCCAAACAAGGCATCTTATAATAAATGCAACCATCATGTCTATTACATAACACACTTGAAATAAATTCTCTTGCCGACTTAGGAGGTGCTTGTATATTACATTCCTGCAAAACATCGTTAGTGTGCAAAGTAGAACAAATATGACGAAAAATATAATAATGCATGGAAAATTCAATATGCATCCTACAACAACACATGGTGCATACATGATTAATCTTAATATAAAAAGGTTTTGTCATTTCAAAAAATCTTTGAGAAATTTTTATTTGAGGAAACTTTTGAAGGAATCTTTCATAAAATTTAGTTTGAGTCATATCCAAATAGTGTTTCACATGTGGCTCACAATTTTTAGACCCAATTCGCCTTCTAACAACATCTCTTTGGTTGGGTGATACTCTTGTGTTGTCATGCCAAAAATTTTCAGTTAATGTTTTTAGTGCATCTACAACAACCTTGTCTTTGCGTGGTAGTCTACCCGAGAATGCCCAAAGAGAATTATTGTTAGGTTCCACTATTTGTTCTCGCCTCTTTAATGCTTTACTTAATGTTGTTCTACTAACGTTCAATGACTTACTTGTTTTGCTTATCAAATGATCTTTTTTTATTTTCTTTATCATTATGGTTGATGTAATGACACGTCGAGTAGCATTAGAATCTTTACTACATGATTTTGAACCAATAGATTGATATGCATCAAATAGATTTCTGACAATAGTTCTTTCACTGTTACTTTTAGATGATCTTAGGCCTAGAATTTTCATTGTCTCTCTAAAATTCAAATTTTTAATCATTTGAACAATTAATTGACATCTTGCGGTTTGATTTAAGTTTTTAAAATTGTTTTGTCATATTCTTTTAACCATTCTCCTACAAGTTCATTCATTCATTTTATTGGGCATTGACTTCAATATATTCTCATCAATGTCAATTAGATACTTTGGTTTCCTACAAATGATTCTAGGAGGTGTTAACATCGGTGCATTATGTACATTCAATTCATCAAGTAGATAAGGTGTAATATGTTCATCATTTAATTATTTATTCAATGTAGTATCTTCTTCAATTGCATTAGGTTCAAATGGTAAATTATCGAATGTTTCTTCTTCAATTGCATTAGGTTCAAACTGTAAATTATCAAATTTTTCTTCTTCAATTGCATTAGGTGCATTATATTCGTTTGGTAAATCGAATTGAGATGTTGAGGTTGACATACCTTCTTCTCCCATTGTTCTTATGTCACGCAATTTCTTCATACGTTGCCTTTGTCTTTCCTTTTGAGCCTCTTGTTGTTCCATCGTTCCTCACTTGTTCTTTCCCATGGTTGAGATTGGTTGACCTAAATAGAATCATATTACATATATATGTAAAGAAAAGTTCAAAAATAAATAAATAACCATAAGTATGCATCTTATCACTATTTTTTGGAATCAAACTATTAAACAATCACAATTTAATC